>NC_136513.1:35240830-35250830 GCF_053919585.1 Euprymna scolopes
TGAATACTTAAACTGGTTACTGTTTATACCCGATGATTAGGCATTTGTAAATACTTTATTTCCCTCAATTCTCGTGTAATTATCTGGTGGCTTGCAGGTAGAATATGAGGCTACGGCGCCAAAGACGACCTTGTTACTAAGTTCTAATATCTTGATCACAGTAATTATCACTCCTTACATTAATGCTTTGATAAGCATAAAACACTAGTGTCTGTACGTATAAATATATATATATATATATATATATATATATATATATATATATATATATATTAGCAAAAGTACCCGTCGTTGACTGGGTTCAAAAACAGCCTACAGAAAATGGATTCTGATTTATGAAAGTATGATAGGTTATGAAAAGAAAGGCTTGTAAAAGATAGCTTCGAATTTGAGGGTATCAAAACCAAAGCAAAATATGATGAAAGTAAAAATAAAATAGATAAACCCCATAATTTCATGCACACTCAAACACTTATCACAATATTCTGTGGATCTATATTAAAATCTTGTTAAACTTTGTGGCATATTTCCATTCTATGGAGGTAGGCGCGAACGAACACCCCATAATTTTATTATACCATATTTCTTCAAACTGAAACATAATTATCAAAGTATACTTACGCAGATAGATATGAAAAGTCTTTATTAAAGTGTGTGCCTATTTCCATTCTATGGAGGCCAGGCGCGAACGCAGACACCACAAATTTATTTTATCATCCCTATTTAAGTTAAAACATACTTATCAAAGTATTATTATGTACATCTATATCAAAAACACTTGTAAACGTTTTTTTTTTAATTTTTAAATTTTTTATTTCCACACTTTGTGGACCAGACGCCTACGCAGACCCCACAATTTTAATGAATCATCATTATGCCAGATCAAACATGCCTATTCCTGTGTCTCGATACATCTTCTATCATTATATGTGATCAGTTTTCTATAATAGTCAACTTTCTATCGATCCGGTAGATATCTCACTGCTGATGCTATTCTCTATCTATATAAGAGCCAGGTACGTCCAAGGATGGAGTACTGTTGCCACATCTGGGCAAGAGCTGCTAGAAAGGACTTGGCCTGCCTTGATAGAGTTCAAAATAGACTTCGTAGCCTCGTAGGAGATGTCCTTTTCCCTTCCTTGCAACCTCTATCTCACAGAAGAGATGTTGCGAGTTTCTCTCTGATGTATCGTTATTTTCATGGAAAGTGTTCGACTGAGCTTCAATCTATGGCCCCCCCTCGCCAAACTTTCACAAGAAACACTCGTCTAGCTGTAAACACTATCAATAATTCCCCCCACTCTTTATCTGTGCCTAAACCTAAACGTCGATTCCATGAACAAAGCTTCTTTCTTAGAACTGCACGCCTGTGGAATTGTCTTCCGTTTTCCTGCTTTCCGGCTGACTACAATATGGTTGTCTTCAAGTCTAACGTAAATAAGTTCTTGATGAGCCGTTCCATTTAAGTTATCAAATTTACCAAATTTTCATTACTAATGATTACTATATTGTCCAATTTCTACTGTACACTCTTTAACCCTTATCCTTGAGTGGCCTCTTGGCCTTGATAATGTGGTGATGCCTATGTAAAAAAATATATATAGGAGCCGATTCGTGACCAAACACACACACAGACGTTAAGCTTTATATTATAGATATATATATTAAATTTAGATAAAGGAAATTAACGACCTTGATGGAATTCTATGGTTGTTACTTTTAGGAATTTTTAATCTGGAATATACAATTATTACAATAATAATTTTTCCATACCTACAGACCCTAGTTTTCATTCTTTCGGGAATCATCAGGTCGGAAAGCTATCTCTGACTCTATTAGCAAGGAACAAATCTCACGGCAAAGACAACCGCGAGAAATATCGTTGAAATTTTAACATTTATTTTTTAAATGTCATAACATCCGTGATCTAACGATTATAACATCATGATCTATGTATGCGAAGCTACAGACACTAGTGTGTCATCCTTCATATATACACTGTAATATAATTCATATATCAACTGTAATATAATTAATATATACACTGTAATATAATACATATATACATTGTAATATAATTCATATATACACTGTAATATAACTAATATATACACTGTAATATAATTCATATGTACATTGTAATGTAATTCATATATACACTGTAATATAATTCATATATACACTGTAATATAATAAATATATGCACTGTAATATAATTCATATATACACTGTAATATAATTCATATATACACTGTAATATAATTCATATATACACTGTCATATAATTAATATACACACTGTAATATAATTAATATACACTGTAATATAATTAATATATACACTGTAATATAATTAATATATACTCTGTAATATAATTAATATATACACTGTAATAATTCATATATACACTATAATATAATTCATATTATACACTGTAATATAATTAATATATACACTGTAATATAATTCATATATACACTGTAATATAATTAATATATACACTGTAATATAATTCATATATACATTGTAATATAATTCATATATACACTGTAATATAAGTAATATATGCACTGTAATATACTTCATATATACACTGTAATATAATTCATATATACAATGTAATTTAATTCATATATACACTGTAATATAATTAATATATACACCGTAATATAATTCATATATACACTGTAATAACTCATATATATTCTGTAATATAATTCATATATACTCTGTAATATAATTCATATATACACTGTAATATAATTAATATATGCACTGTAATATAATTATTATATACACTGTAATATAATTAATATATACTCTGTAATATAATTCATATATACACTGTAATATAATTCATATATACACTGCAATATAATTCATATATACACTGTAATATAATTCATATATACACTGTAATATAATTGATATATGCAATATAATATAATTAATATATACTCTGTAATTAAATCCATATATACACTGTAATAATTCATATATACACTATAATATAATTAATATATGCACTGTAATATAATTAATATATGCACCGTAATAAAATTAATATATGCACTGTAATATAATTCATATATACACTGTAATATAATTAATATATACACTGTAAAAGAATTCATATATACACTGTAATATAATTCATATATACTCTGTAATATAATTCATATATACTCTGTAATATAATTGATATATGCACTGTAATATAATTAATATATACTCTGCAATATAATCCATATATACACTGTAATAATTCATATATACACTGTAATATAATTAATATATGCACTGTAATATAATTAATATATGCACCGTAATAGAATTAATATATGCACTGTATTATAATTAATATATACACTGTAAAAGAATTAATATATACACTGTAATATAATTAATATATACTCTGTAATATAAATAATATATACACTGTAATATAATTCATATATACATTGTAATATAATTCATATATACACTGTAATATAATTCATATATACACTGTAATATAATTAATATATGCACTGTAATATAATTCATATATACACTGTAATATAATTCATATATACACTGTAATATAATTAATATATTCACTGTCATATAAATAATATATGCACTGTAATATAATTCATATATACACTGTAATATAATTAATATATACACTACAATATAATTCATATATACACTGTAATATAATTAATATATTCACTGTCATATAATTAATATATGCACTGTAATATAATTCATATATACACTGTAATATAATTCATATATTCTCTGTAATATAATTAATATATACACTGTAATAATTCATATATACACTATAATATAATTAATATATACACTGTAATATAATTAATATATACACTGTAATATAATTAATATATACACTGTAATATAATTAATATATACATTTAATATAATTAATATATACACTGTAATATAATTCATATATACACTGTAATATAACTTATATATACACTGTAATATGATTCATATATACACTGTTATAATTCATATATACACTGTAATATAATTCATATATACACTGTAATATAATTAATATATACACTGTAATAAAATTAATATATACTCTGTAATATAATTAATATATACATTTTAATGTAATTCATATATACACTGTAATATAATTCATAGATACACTGTAATATAATTCATATATACACTGTAATATAATTAATATATACACTGTAATAAAATTAATATATACATTTTAATGTAATTCATATATACACTGTAATATAATTCATAGATACCCTGTAATATAATTCATAGATACACTATAATATAATCCATATATACACCTCAATATAATTCATATATACACTGCAATATAATAATTCTTCCAAATTCCAAATACTAAGTTTTCTTAGTGTGTCTTTTATTACTTTTCAAAAGGCATCCATTTTCAATATTGTTTCGTATTGCGACTAACAAGTTTGCAAAGCGAGAAAGAACGGAAGAGAATGTCGATTACATGAACTATGTAAGTTGTCGAAAATGGTGTTTTAATAAGTTTTTTAATGTCAACATCTGATGAGCACGTGACTAAATATGCAGCAATGACACAATTTTGCAGACTTGTTAGTCGCAATACAAAACAATATTGTAATGGTTACCTTTTGAAAAGTAGTAAATTACCAACTGAGAAAATTTGATATTTGAAACTTGGAGAATTATTATACTAAACTATATATGCTCTGGAACCCAATAAAAGTCGTTAATTGAGCTTTTATAAATCGAGTACGTTTCAAATAAATATTTAACCTCTCTATCTCCACACACACACACACACACACACACACACACACACACACACACACACACACACACACACACACACACACATATATATATATGCGTGTATGTGTGTGTACGCATGTGAGGACATGTCTGTTTTCTATTGAACTGAACCTATCAGGCACTCTGAGAAGAATATCACATAAGAGAATTCAAAAGGGCGCGCCTATTGGATCCCTTTTCGCTTTGATTATCTTTGTGCAAGCTTTTTTTTTCACCCCCTACGATCTTAATGCCATTGGCTATATTCAGCTCAAATAAACAAATAAAACTCGAATAATTTTAAGAACAGAAATGAATAAATGCTCGTTTTAAAAAATGATCTCAAATCCGAAAAAAAATCCCACGTTCTCGACCTATTCTATTGCAGGGCTTGGAAAAAATGCAAAAACGCCCCGAAAGGCTCTGTTCTGTGGCGTAAACCTTTTAACCTAAATTGTGTCTAACAATATTTATATATTCTCGTATTAAAATTCATACATAACGATGTTTACATGTACATAAATATTCATGCACAAACACGCAATATCATGATAAAATGTATTGTGATAATACGAGGTGCCTTAAATTAGTTTTCCGGTTCAGATTTCCGACAACTTCTGAAACCGCCGGTACTAATGGATGTCTGATCGAATTTTTCACTGAATAACATTGCATTACCGCATTGTTTCTATGTACCATGTGCCTTCAATCAGTTTCCGGACTTTTTTCGTGTGGACACATTTATTGATAGTAAACACATGGAACTCTAATCCACTTCAAAGTAATCTTCTCCGGCTGCAATGCACTTGTACTGTTCCAACAATTTATGGAAGGCCCTAAGGAAGTCTTCTTGTGTGAGCGTGTCAATGACCCTCGCCACAGCTTTTTCTCCTTCTTCTTCCATTCTTTATCTTCTCAATTTTGTCATGACGACATACCCTAAGTTTTTCTTAAGCTTAAGGAATAACCAAAGGTCACAGGGAGCAAGGCCTGGACTATAAGGAGGGTGAGGCACTATCTTGATGCCAGTCTTTGTCAAATAGTCTGTTACAAGGATGGAGTTATGGACTGGTACATTGTCCTGGTGGAAATGTCACTGACTCGATTTGAAGAGTGCTGGCGTCTTCCGACGAAATCTTTTCCTGAACTCTGTTAAAAACCTCAACATAGTATTCCTTGTTGAGTGTCTGTCCAGTGGGAACCCAGTGCACGTAGTGTATGCCCGTGCTGTCAAAAAAAAAAAAAAAAGAAAAGAAAAAGTTATCAAAAGTTTCTGGGTGAATTTGCTCTGTCTGGCTTTCATGGGTCTGGGAGAGCTAGCACGCTTCCATTGGGAACTCTTTCTTTGGTATCTTGGTCATAATAGTAGATCCAGCTCTCATTGCAGAAAACTGCGGGATTTGATCTGCTCGACTATCTGCTGTCATGACAACATCTTTCTTTCTGAGCTTTTCTGAGCATCTTTGGGACAAACGTGGCGCAAATCTTTCAGATCTTCATTTTCTCGTGCATAATGGTGAGCACAGTTCCCACACTGACATCAAACAGTGCAGTTACTCGTATTTTCAGAACTTACTTCAACAATGCTCAATACACAAGTAGAACATGTGTTGAGTAGTATTATTGTTAGTAGTAGTAGTAGTAGTATCATGGAATTATGTACGTTGAACTAAACTACACAAAGGCGTCTATGTTTCATTTCTGCAGGAAGTTATTTAACTAGATAATTTCACGCAGAAATGAAATATAGACGCGTTTGTGTAGCTAACTTGCTATAGAAATATTTTCACATTACTATGACAACTACATCTCATCAACACATACGTAAATATTTATGAGTAAATACGAATATATATTTCTACAATATAGTCTTTTGAAATGCTGTGTGTGTATATAGGATAAAGAACGAAACCAATTTTGTAAGCCTAATTTACAGAAATATTAATAAACAGTTCATAATACATTAATGTTTCGTATCATTCTTTTTGCAATTTCATTTGCATATTTTCGAATATATATATATATATATATATATATATATGTATATATATATATATATATATATATATATATATATATATATATATATATATGCATACCTCTGTTCAGTCTCAAGAAACAATACTGGGATTTCAAATAAAGCGGACGTTCGCCCGTAGTCGAATGAAAAAGACAAGCACGTACATGTAGAGACCTAGACGATCCATGTAGATAATGCCTGAATGAAAAAATTGCTATCATATACTTTAAAGAACCTCAACATCTATCAAACTTTAGGAGCGAAGTAGCGAACAACTGTGTGCACAGGATAAACTTTACTCTAGGATAACGATACAAAATAATTTTAAAATTGACAATAAAAACGGAAAATATATAAATATAATGAAAATAAAATAAAAAGTAAAATAAAAGAAACATACACATATATAAATAATTATATATATATGTATATATATATAATTATATATATATATATATATATATATATATATATATATATATATATATATTAGCAGTTCCGCCCGGCTTTGCTCGGGCCCTATGTACTGTTCATAAGGTTATGTGCATATGTATATATTAAAAAGTGTGAATATGTAAAGTACTGTCTTTCTGTATAATAGTCTTACTTAACTACCAAGATATATATATATATATATATATATATATATATATATATATAAAAGATATATAGATATATAGATTGGACGCAATATATAAAAAGTATAAAAAAAAAGACTCATGCGCCACCACCGAGAACAAAAACCAAACGTTCAGCTCACGATTTATTTTGATGAACCAATAGCTACTATGTTATGCATTCGTTATGCTGGCGTTCGACTTTCATCTGGCAAATTTCATTAAAAAAAATTTTTTTTTACGCTTTTGCACCGATTTTTCCGGGCTAAAACCCAAATATAAAGTTTTGCATGGATTTAAATACCTTATACATGAAGTTTCATGTCTGTAGACCAAACACTCTAGGAGGAGTTTGGTAGGCAAAATGAAAAAAAAAATATATATATATATATACGTATACATAAATATATATGGAAACAATTTTGTGTTTACTATAAACTTTTTACGCAAATATTATGCAAGTATAAATCACGTAGAATATCTGCATGAATATAATTACATGAAATAGTAAACTAAAAATGATTATCCCATTGGAAAACCGAAGCAACTAATAGGGAATTAATTAAAATGAATGTCTAAAAGAATATGCGAATTAGCTAGATCATTTGCTAGTGAATGTAATCCCACAACCCATATATAAGAAAATTGTATTTTCTTTTTAAATAAATAGAAAAGAGGGTTGTTAATATGAATATCATTACACACAAAAGAAAAACTAATATATATATATATATATATATATATATATATATATATATATATATATATATATATATATATATATATATATATATAAGTACTAAACGATTTGTATATACGATTCCAGTACATTTTCACATGTTCAATTCATGCACAATTTTGATAAAGAGCAAAACCAAAAATATTATTTGAAACGTAAACATTGGTTATTTTCTCAATCAAAAATTTTTAAAGAATCAATTACTCCTTGAACTTAGACTTTTAAAGAAATCATTACTTTCGCATATGGGTAAGACACATTGTGATCTAATAAAATGATGCTTCAAATATTGTTTCGAAATTAAAGAAAAAGATTAAAAGCCATTGAAAACGACCTTTTAAAGAGATGTTTTATACAACCAAAACTTTCTTGACAATAAAAATGTTCATATTATTACAAGCACTTGCTGTGGAGACTTGTTTGCGTTTAAGAGTGATGAATTAAGCAAATTCAAACAAACAGAGAAAAGAAAAGGCAAGCAACTAGAACCATTCTATTTAAGTTTCCCGCTAAAATGATATAACGACGAACAAGCAAAGGACAGAGATTTTGGTTCATAGCAACAGGATAATGTATAGGTCAGAAACAGATATACCAAAAAAACAAAAATAATCTTGGTGTAAGAGAAATATTGGCTTTAATAAAAATATTCAAACATAAACGTATAAATGTGTTCAGCTTGGAATAATATCGGATTTATACCTTTTATTAATGTTCTATTTAAATCTAATTAGCATCAACTGCAACATTTAAGTATTTATATGATATGTTTGGATAATATTCTTTTATAATAATTTTTGAATATATATTTATATATATATATTTCTGAAGAAATATATTTTCTTATAATATATATCAATCCTTATTTAAGAAGCTCAATGTAATTACAGAGCAATATAGAGAATAAATGAAAAAAAATTATATTCCAAAATTCATGATGTTGACGATTATTTATTGTTGACTCATACAATTCTTGACAGTATCTGTTTCGTAGCGCAAAATCAATCACGTAATTATTATATGATATAATAATTAAGTATAACTTGCCATTTATTCTCTCCCCCCCTCTCTCTCTCCCCCTCTCTCCACACACACACACACACACACACACACACACACACACACACACACACACACACACACACACACACATATATATATATATATGGTTTCCGAAAAACCTCAAGAACTTTAAGGGTATCAGAATCGGAAAAAATTGGTATATATTTTTCGATGCCAAAAACGATTCTTTTAATTGTGCTTTTTAAAAATTTAATTACGTTAAAAAGCAAAATTTTGCACTGTAATAAAGTAGTAATGATGAAATTATAAATATTCATTGATCTTTAGTTATTAATAAATCTAAAATCTGTTGATCATCTCTTACAAGTAAATTTTTTATGCTTGACAAAATATATGCATATATGACACGTGTTTTTACGATGTTTGTGAAAATAACTACTTCAGTGTAAAATATTTAGAGATTTATAAAGACTCGGTATCGGAATCGGTAATTGTATCGGAATCGCGAATTTTGTAAGGAATCGGTAATTGCATTGGAATCGGGAAAATATTTGAATCGTATCATCACTATAATATATATTATTCTCATCTTCATAGTTCGGCCAACTCATCCTCTGGCTTTCTTCAGGTGATTAACCGCAACAGGATAAGAATGCTGAGTCTCGTAACTGTATCCTCAGTAATTACTACCTTCCATAGTTGTTGTCTCGCCACGTTTTGCCCAACTAATCCTCTAGTTTGCTTGTGTAGAATTGAAACCGCTATCTTCAGACAATGCTCTCCTGGAACCGT
>NC_136513.1:35255830-35290830 GCF_053919585.1 Euprymna scolopes
GATATTCCTGTTTACTTGCCTCCCCACGAGGGCAGAGTTAGACACAATGTCGATTTTTAATGTGGGTAAAATCCAGCCCAATCCCTTCAAAAGGCACTCTGGATAGGAACAAACATAAAAATTGTCTCAGTCAGGAAAGATCCATCCACTACCGATCGAGGACAGAAAAAGTCAAGTGCACCAAACCACTGCACCACCAGAACAGATACCGCACTATGATCCCGGTCCGAAGATGTTATTGATTTAACTGGAATTATAATCCATGTAGAATCTATTTTATTATTTAGATCTTTGCTACATTAATAGAGCATGTATAATTTACCTGTTTGGGCTACAATCCTAAACAAAACCCTATGCCAAGATAAAATACAGATCCTCCGGAATGTAATTTTATTAGTCATGTTATATTTTTATTCTTAATACTTCACACCATAATAAAGAGCGTTTAGGATTATTACGTTTTCAAAGGATGAACCATTTTAAGATTCATCTGCACTACTTAAAATGACAGGTTTATTTATGGTGTCTTTTATTTAAAAAAAAAACAAAACAAACAAAAAACACCCAATATTTTGCTGATGAGGAGACTTTGTTTTCATAAAAAACTATATGATAAAATTATTGCCCTTGACTCAATGTCTGTCATAATAAAAAAAAAACATCGTTTCCAAAACGATCGTACAATTTATTGGCTTTTTTGTTCTCCTTCTTATGAAACGGATTTTTAATTTTTAATTTTTTAATTTTCAATTATAAATTATCAATCACCTTACCAAATATATATATATATATATATATATATATATATATATATATATATATATATATATGTGTGTGTGTGTGTGTGTGTGTGTGTGTGTGTGTGTGGAAAAATAAACAAAGAAAATGCAAAATTATGCGTATGCTTTTCATCATATATCTCATATAATCAGATGATCTTGTGTATAGCGTGAAAGGAAACTGGAATCTTAAGAAAATCTCTATTATTCCAGTTAATATAGAAGCAACAGGCCTTAGAATTTCACAAACAACCCGACAACTATTATTATTATTATTATTATTATTATTATTGATAATAATAATAATAATAATAATAATAATAATAATAATAATAATAATAATAATAATAATAATAATAATAATAGTACCTATTTACTATGCCTCCCCACGGGACAGAGTTAGACACCAGGGTCGTTTTTTAACGTGGAGAAAAGGTACAAAAATAAAAATGGTCTCAGTCGTGAAGGATTTCTCCTCCACCGAAAGAGAACAAGAAATAGAAGTGCAGCATCTGAAGAACAGATACCACACTTTGATCTTGTCCCGAAGGCCAAGAAGAAATAATAATAATAATAATAATAATAATAATAGTAATTATAATAATAATATTACTAGTGATTACAATAATAATAATATTAATAGTAGTAATAATAGTAATAATAAAAATATTAATAGTAATAATAATAATAATAATAATAATAATAAAGTCAAAATGGTGTAATGTAAGCAAACTCTAAAGTCATTTGCAACTTCTTTTCCAATGTCCGGATTTTTAAATCATGTCCAAAAGCATTTTCTTTCCATTTGGTGGATTGATTGTTGCTATTTCGTTCCGATGAGTGAAGGGCAAAATAGATTCACTGATTGATATAATAATTACGCGAATGATTTTGTGCTACGAAACAGATACTCTCAATAAGTGTACATAAAACTGAATTAAATGAATAAATCGTAAGATGATCAACATCATGAAATTTGGAATATAGATTTATTCATTATATGTTCTGTAATTACATTGAACTTCTTAAAAAAGGATCCGTATATTTAAAAAGGCAAATATCAGTGAATAATAATATTTCAACAGATATATATATATATATATATATATATATATATATATATATATATATATATATATATATGCTTATATATACATAGATATATATATATATAAATTATATATATACACACATATACACACACATATATATATATGTATAAATATATATACACAGACACGTATACACACACATATATATAAAATATATACACACATCTATATATAAATATATATATATATATACACATATATAGAAATGAAATATATACACAAACACATATATATGAAATATATATACATATATATATATGTATGTGTTTATATATATATATATATATATATATAAACATATATGCACATATGTAACTGAAACATATATATAAACATATATGCACATATGCACTGAAACATATATGCACATATGTAACTAATAATGTTTGTATAATAAACAGACTATATATATATGTGTGTGTGTGTGTGTGTGTATAATTAAAATTATAAGCACAGATGTATGTATATATAATTAAAATTATAAACATAGACATTATCTTTATACTAGAACATATAAACATAATAACTCAATATACTGAATAGAGCAATTAAGAAGCAAGAAAAAATTACTGATGAAAACAAATAGAATAAATTACAAATTATATATATACACACACACACACACACATATATATATATGTGTGTGTGTGTGCAAAAGTTATGTTCATTTAACGGTAAAGTAAACGTCTTCTATTTCATATATATATATATATATATATATATATATATACATACATACATATATATATATATATAAAGATGTATATATATATATATGTATATTTGAAACTATATATATATATAATATATTTATGTATAAAGACAAATATTACATAGTCGCTCTACACTGAACATGCTAATATTTCAGACAGTTGTTCGGTAATAACCAAAAGTCTTCCTCAGGCGATGTAATAAAGTCCGTATACCACTAAACGCGTCTAGTTTTCAAATACTTTACAATGGCACACAGACTTTATTACGTCGCCTGACGAGGACTTTTGGTTATTACCGACCAATTGTTTGAAATATTAGCATGTTCAGTGTAGCGACTACGTAATATATGTCTCCATAAATGAAAATATTATATTTTGCTTTTTTTTAGTGAGCAGTCTTAATAACTTAAATACGTATATATATATATATATATATATATATATACGTATATATATATATATATATATATATATATATACGTATATATATATATATATATATATATATATATATATATATATTAATATATATATATACTTATTAATATACACACACATATATATATACACATATATATACATAGATGTCCATACACGCACTATATATATATATATACTTATATATATATATATATATATACATATATATATATATATATATACGCACACACACTATATATATATATATATATATATATATATATATATATATATATATATAGAGAGAGAGAGAGAGAGAGAGAGAGAGAGAGTATATATATAATGTTCTGTCACACATAAGCTAGAAAGTTAAGAACATAGGGGACAAATCTGTTTAATGCCTTTACGGGAACTATAAAAAATTAACCTGTTTTACATATGGGCTTCTACTTCTCACACGGATTTATACATTTTTTCTTTACTTTGATTTATTGTTTCTTATTTCCGTTTATTTTTCTTAACTTTACCAATTCAGACCTTATTTGATATTATTGGTGTGAACACTTGCGAAGAATAATCTTTTTTCCGTATTTTCGCCGGACGGTGTACATCCGTCCATACAATAATCACCTGAGATTTTTCATCGAACACACATGAACCACAAAGTCAACACCTGGATTCATTTTCAATTGTAGAAACTAAAAAAATTAAAATAACAAAATGGTAACGGGGTTTAGGGATGGGAGTAAATAAACAAAGATTACTTATTTTCGACAATCGCGTGCATGCATTTTTTCTAAAGAAGTAAATTTAATTTTAGAGAATGCATCCTGTTTTCTTTTCTTTTTTTTACATAGAAATCAACACCTCTTAAGGCCCAGATGCCACTCGAGGAGGATAAGAGTTAAAAAGTGTACAGTAGTCAATTGAACAATATAGTAATCGTTAGTAATGGAAATTCGGTAAATTGGTTTACTTAAGTGGAACGGCTCATCAAGAATTTGTTTACATTGGACTTGAAGACAATCAGATAATAATAATAATAACAACAATCAAATAATAATAATAATAACAACAATCAAATAATAATAATAATAATAATAATAATAATAATAATAATAATAATAATAATAATCAGCTGGAAAGCAGGCAAGCGAAAGACAGTTCCACAGGCGTGCAGTTCTTAGAAAGAAACTTTGTTCATGGAATCTACGTTTAGATTTAGACACAGATAAAAAGTGGGGGAAATTATTAATAGTGGTTTCAGTTAGACGAGTGTATCCTGCATTAATTCCTTTCTAGTGAAATAAGAATTGCTCAGGTTGTTTTCACACTAATTACCGCAATTAGATTATTTTTCTAGATATATAGAACAGTGGATGTATGTACGTGTGCGTGTAAATATTTAACCGATAAACTCATAAGCTACTGGTCATATAGCACTGAAATCAACAGGAAATAGTAACCATACAGCAAGGATGCTTTAAAACGAGTAAAATATTTGGTTGGATGGATGAATAGCGCGTTCATAAATATGGCTGAAATGCAAAATGTTCATTTCAACTTGCCGGCATATTTCTGCTACTTCAGCGCATGCGCAAATTCATTCATAGCTTGATGTGGTTTAATTATAAAGCTTTCTCATCCATCTGTTCATAGCTCAAACGGTAGGGAACGCGGCTGAAGCGCTAAATGATTTAGGTTTCGATTCCAACTAATGATATCTAAGTGATTTTTTTTAACTTTTGAAATCATTACTATTTATTAGGTACAATATAATATTAAATAGAGAATCGGTTCTGAATTCATAAATACGAACCCTACATGAATTAAAATATCATATTCAAGCATATTTCACGACCGAGCAAGATCGCTCCCTGCTAGTATCAAATGCGAATGAAATGTAAATATTAATTTAATATGGCTTTGCTTGAATGTCTTGTTAGTTTTGTTTTTATTTCTTTTTTTATTGAGTACTCTTAATAATCGTTTTCTTTCACGAGTTTTCCCCTTGAATACCTTTAACTAAGTATATATATATATATATATATATATATATATATATATATATATTTACATACATACATACATACATATATATATACATATATATATATATATACATACATATATATATATACATATATATATGTATGTATATGTATATATATATATGTATATATATACATACATATATATATATACATACATATATATTTATATATATATATGTATGTATATATATATGTATGTATATATATATATGTATGTATATATATACATATATATATATATGTATATATATGTATATATATGTGTGTATATATATATATATATATATATATATATATATATATATATATATATATATATATATATATACACGTTCTGTCACACAAAAGCTAGAGAGTTAAGAACATGGGGGACAAATCTATTTAATGTATTTACGGGAATTATAAAAGCAAATTTTTTTTTTTTTACATATGGGCTTTTTCTTTTTATACCGATTTATACGTATTTCTTTCCTTTAATTTGTTATCTCTTATTTCTGTTTATTTTTCTTAACTTCACCGATTCAGACCTTATTCAATATGAATAAGTTTATTGGTGTGAACACTTGCAAAGGATCATCATGTTTTCGTATTTCCGGCGAACGGTGTACATCCGTCCATACCATGAAATCATGAGATTTTTGTTTTTGCTATTGAATTAACATGAACAACAAAATTGACACCTAGATTCATTTAAAATCGTAGAAAAAAATTAAAATAACAAAACGGTAACGGGGTTTAGGGATGGGAGTAAAATAAACACTGTCTTGTTAGTTTTGTTTTTATTTTGCTTTTTTTTAATTCACGATACTTTTTTTTTTTTTACAAAATTATTTTTGCGGTATCACATGATCATCAAACAATTTTTGATTAAACCAAGTTTTTATAAAACTGTAACCAATTAATATTAAGTTAATATTGTTTCTAATTATTTTTTGGTGGCATTAACTCTAAGCGGGTTGAACCAGCTTCTTCTAAAGGAGGAAATATCATAGTAATATTAAATTCTCAAGTGATTCACAGTTGCATGTATATCCCGGTCAGGGAAGATGACAACGTTCTTACAGGAATGCATCGGAATCCGCCTACATACAGCGCCAGGTATCTCAAGTGGTCACCCATCTGTTACTGACCAGGATCAACGTTGCTTAACTTCAGTGATCTAACGAAAAACAGTGTGTCAAACTGATGTTGCCGTTTAATTTAATTAATTTATGTTTACATCTCTATTCGTGAAATTATTACATGTAAAAACTTGAAATGTTTTAATTAATTCCCTAATACTTTAAAAACATTAAAAAATACATCTTATTCGACAGCTTAAATGTTTCCAAATTCTTTTCAAATTTTTATAGTATGGTTCGGAAGTTTTCAGGTGAGGATTGATTATTCGTCCAGATAGGATTCTTCGGACTACTGTTCTCACCTTCAGTGTTATTTTCAAAACGTTTCGGTCGATGTAACTTCCGATCTTCTTTAGGTGTATCTTGTCGAACTCGGGAATCTTTCTGGCGACGTCGGGAATCTGCATGGAATTTCGAACTGAACCCTATATTTAATCCACGAAGGAAGCATGCTCTCATTCCGTCGGATAGAAGTCCGAACTAATTCGCAATTGTATTCTTAGTATCGCCTGCACTGAGGATTGAACCTTCAACTTCCAGAAGAGTATAACTTTTACAGCTGAATTTTACGAAGTACTATATTCAGTGCGCCACAAGTTCTTGCGGATACACATGAAAAAGGTCGGAGGTTACATCGACCGGAACGTTGGGAAAATACTTACGATGAGAAAAGTAGTCCGCAGAATTCAAATATTACAAATTTTTGATATATCACGAAGAAATTGCTTTTTTTTTTTCCAAGTATTAAAAGATTAAGATAGAGTACGTGTTTACGAAGAAATTGCAATGCATTATGGTGGAGTTAATTATTTTGTAATTAATTACATTATTGTTTATAAGATTTTTAAAAAAGGGGGATGCTTCCGCTCAGTAGACAGCGGAAGTAAAAGTGGGATAGGTTTCTTGGAGACAACCCGAAAAATGAACATTTTGTTTATTGACCCTTCGAAATCTAAAAGAAATTCATAGCCTGTCGAATAGGTATTCACGTCTCACTTTAAAATTCTTCAAATCATCAAAGGTTGCATAGTTTCAGCAACTTTTACATTACCTTCTTTTCTTGATCTAATAAAGCTGTATAACACTAATGCAATCACTAAACGATACCGTAGTAATTAAATTCATTTGTCGAAATCATATTTCAAAAATCGTTTCGTTAAACAAACATTCGACATGGTTCCTTTTTACTTGAACAATTGTGAGGACAGAGATGGACACAAGATCACCTTTTAATGTGGGGAAAATCGAGCACCCCACCTCCAACAGGGGTATTAAATAGTGACAAATTTATACAAATTGCCTCAGTCTAGTAGGATTTCTCCTGTTATTATCTACGCTTTTTTCTTTCCAGTTTCTGTTTCACAGAACAGACGACAGTGACAAGCAAGATGTGATCCGTTCTGATTAATGATTATCTTCTCAGATAACGTGGAAACACCCGTCCTTTCCCATGTTAAGAATGGCTTCCTTGTCCGCTTGAACATGTCTAATAATCCATCCAAATCGACATTAGAAACCGGAAGTCAAAAAGAGCAAACAGTGTTGACTATAGCCATTTCTCCTTTGTTGACCGAGGACAGAAAAGATGAAGTGTACTATAAGAACAGATACTACAGTTTACTCCTAGCCAAAAAAAAAAAAAAAAAAAACGAGGAAGAGCAATATACGTATTATTTGGATTATTTGGACTACTGTTCTCATCTTGAGTATTTTTTTCACAACGTTTCGGTTGATGTAACCTCCAGCTTTCTTCAGGTGTGTGTTGTGGAACTCGGGAATCTTTCTATCGAACTCAGGAATCTGCACGGAATTTCGAGTGGAACCCTTTATTTTCTTTACGGGGTTAGCATGCTCTTGTTCCGTCAGCCATGAATTGATAAAAGTCTTAAGTAATACGCAATTGTATTTTCGGTAGCCCACATTCAAGATTGAACCTTCAACCTCCAGAAAAAGGTCAGTATTATAACTGAATTTTACCAAACACTCTAACAACTGCGCCACAGGTCCGAAGAATAACCAATCTGCATCTCGAAAATTCAGAAATCTTAAAGCAATATAGTTCACTAAAATTATATAAGAAAGAAATATATATACATGAAGCCACCCGGGCAACGCCGAGTATGTATATCTATTTTTATTGATAATGAGATGAATTTTTTTTTTTTGTGTGCGTGATAACAGACAGAAAACGTCGGGTAAACCTGCTCGTTAAACATTTATACCAAATCTTTCATTCACTTAAGGGCGGGAAATAAAGAATGGATAATCACGTTTATTTTTTAGTGTTGACTGCATTTGAAGCCTGTATAGGTAGACAAGGTTTTCGTATTTCCTATCGAAGCCCATTGACTCTATTCCGACATTCGTTTCCGTCGTTGTAGTCATTCTTCTGCAATAACAAGCGAAATATTCCTGGTGCCAGGGACAAAAATAATAATTGGTTATTAAATATCAGATTTGAAAAATATTGACAAAAAAATGTGCTAGCGGAACTAATAGGCATACATAGTCGCCATTTTGTTTATGTAAACTTTGAAAAATTAAGTATTTTAAAATGATGTTATAGTTTGCACGAAGCATTGTGTGTTGTGTGTTAGAAGATGGATTTTTGAAGGCATTAACAATGCAGTTTGGTAGAAAAACACTGTTGGATACGAGACAAGATAAAAATAATAAATAAGAATAAGAAAGAAAAATCGATTAACTGTTTATTTATCAAGCTAACGTTTCCAACGAGAGTGGTATTAGTATTGTTATGTACTTTTTTGAATTTACAATGTAAAACCCATCAGCAGAAAGACAGATTATAACTACTCGAAAGTGATAGGACGATTCCGATATTTTTCCCGATTCTCATACAATTATCGATTCCTTTCTAAATTCGAGATTCCGATTTCGATTCTTTATAGATCTTTTATTATTTAACTGTAGAGTTGTTATTCCCCCCCCCCCGCCCGGTTACCGTAAAAAACACACATATATATTTAAACTTTAAATATGTAATATTATAAACACATTTATATATTTTATATAAATAGTTTCTCAAGCGTAGAGATACACTTGTGAGAGATTTTAGTTTTACTAGTAATTCAAAATCAATAAATATTTATTATTTTAACAATGGGAAAATTTTGTTATAACCAAAAATCATGTAAAAAAGACAAAAGAGTCGTCTTTTGGGGAGAGGACGGGGGCGGAAAATAGGTAAAAAAATTTTTTCCGATTCTAATACCCGTTATGATACCCCTAAAAGTTCCGATCTTTCCGATTCCCGATTCCCGATTCCGATTAATAATCCCAATACTACTATTCTATAATGTGTGTTATTACCAGGAATTCGGAACCATGAAGGATTCATTTTAGTTTAAGCGAATATTAGTGTAAGCGGCGTACAAAACTGACGGTAGGCATATTTTCAACGACTTTTGTATTTAGCGATATTAAAACTATGTAAATATGCGCTTGTTGACTAATTAAAATTTAATTATTCTAATATTAAAGAAAAGCCTATAAAAAAGTTTATCAAAAAAGAAAAGTCTATAAATAAATTTATCAAAAAAGAAAAGTCAATAAATATGTTTATCAAAGAAGAAATGTCTATAAATAATTTTATCAAAAAAGAAAAGTCTATAAATAAAGTTATCAAAAAAGAAATGTCTATAAATAAATTTATCAAAAAAGAAATGTCTATAAATAATTTTATCAAAAAAGAAAAGTCTATAAATAAAGTTATCAAAAAAGAAATGTCTATAAATAAATTTATCAAAAAAAAATGTCTATAAATAAAGTTATCAAAAAAGAAATGTCTATAAATAAAGTTATCAAAAAAGAAATGTCTATAAATAAAGTTATCAAAAAAGAAATGTCTATAAATAAATTTATCAAAAAAGAAATGTCTATAAATAAATTTATCAAAAAAGAAAACTCTATAAATAAATTTATCAAAAAAGAAAAGTCTATAAATAATTTTATCAAAAAAGAAATGTCTATAAATAAATTTATCAAGCAACAGTGTAATGTAACTAACAACCGAGAAATAAAAACAAAATGAGCAAACTATACAACAAATAATAAACGATTAAAAATAATTTTCTGACGAGCTGCATATTTTTGAACTTGTGAAACTGCAAGCTTTGTTATTTTAAATGTTGTTTCGTTTCTTTTACTTTAGTTAATTTTGACAATAAAAAAATGGCGGTCGATGTTTTAAAAAAAATGTTATAGTCGCTAATTTCAAGCTTAAAAGATGAAAATAAAAACTATCCTAATCCGACTGAAAACAACCTCCGGACTTAGTATAGATTTACGATAAAAATAACCCTATCTTTGGCAGTCTTAAATTAAGACCACCTGAAAAAAACAAAAAACAAAAAAAAAAAAACAAAAAAAAAAACATCGAACGTCATGTTTGATTAATTGACAAAATCGTCTCAGTTAAATCTGTCAGTTTAATGAAGCAAATTTGTTAAATAAAACTTAGTCTCTCAAGATTTAAACTATGAAGGTCGGTAGAAAATTAACGCAATAAACACTGTCACTGTACACTTTTTTTCATCGCTTCCCAGTTTACCCGCGTTTTTTAATTATTAAAATAACCTGAATGTTATTTTTTAATCGATACACTTTACAAACGATATCAACACTTCGGGTTAATTACTGCTGGTTCCTGGTGTGGTGTAGCAACATATTTTGCCATCAGAAATCGTATGCAAATATTTTAATTGTACATTTACTCTACTTACAGGATATATTTTGCAAAGCTTCTTTTGCTATATACACTATTCTGCTTGGGTAAAGTCCCTTCAAAGCGTATCGAGGTTATATGAGAAAATAAAGCTGTGTATGCATTACAAATGTTTCTTTTCTGATTCTTATATTATACATTAGTACATTAGGGGTCATTTCGAGTTAAAAGTTTATTCACTGTACCCATCTGAACTAGAGAAAATCATGATTAAAATGTGTATGTCTCGTGTAAATAACTAATGAAGAATATGAAATATGGCCGACGTTCAGTAGACCGGCAGGTGATCAAAAAATCAGATAGAGCGTCCTTACTTCTCCGACAGGACTGACACACAGAAGTTCAAGTGTAATTTAAACAAACATCTTGCTGCTCAACTCCCTACATAATGTCCCTGCAGCTTATGTCTCAGATAGTAGCCCCCTACATCAAAATGGTACCGTGCCTTGGTTGGTGTGAAAATGCAATAATAAAATAAATAAATAAATAAATAAATATACAATTACTTATCTCAAAGGATTCCAATGAAATAATATATCATTTTTAATGTTTTATGTATTGTATTCTAGACTAGATTAAACCCGTTGTGAAAGTTTCATCTATATTTCTCTATGTGTGCCATTATTTTTCTATTTATTTATTAGAGTAATTATTAGGGCTAGGACAACAGCATATTCTTTTCATTGTATTAGCTCTCGAGTATCCGTATCCGCTAATATCTTATATACTTTTATATAGTGATGTCGTTCTAGGTGGATTAACTGTGTCTAACTGTGCCAAGTATATACTAGAGAGTCAAAGCAATGAAAAGAATATGCTGTTGTCACAGACATAGTAATTATTAACGATGCCATTTTTCTTATTCTATCCACCTAGGTAATTTTTGCTTTAGTTTGTGAACAACTTTTCCCATACATTTAAGATATAAAACTTAAACAAACAAATAAACAAACAAAAAGTTTATATTGTACCTATTTACTATGCCTCCCCACGGGACAGAGTTAGACACCAGGGTCGATTTTAAACGTGGAGAAAAGGTACAAAAATAAAAAAAAATTGTCTCAGTCGTGAAGGATTTCTCCTCCACCGAAAGAGAACAAGAAATGGAAGTGCAGCATCTGAAGAACAGATACTACACTTTGATCTGGACCAAAAGGGGCCAAGTTGATCATTAGAAAGAAGGAACCCCTGACGATTTTTTAAAAAACAATTTTTCAGTCAAAGAAAATAACAAGCAAAAAGGAAAACCGTGTTTACAGCGTGAAACCATTAAATTAACATACTTTTAACGCAACCATTTTTTTTTCATGCACACGAATTCTATAAAAAAAAAAAAATGATAGTCACAAATGTTCTGCTACTGTTTTTATGAATTCAATTTCTTTGTTCTTTTTTTTTTCGTAAAATAGTAGGATGTCAAGAACGTTCGTGCCGATTCCCAATAGTGCATGTTTCAACATGTTTCAACATATTAGAACAAATAAATGCTCATGAATGTGTAGCGACATATTAATGCTTATGTAAAACAAACAAAAAGTATATCTTGCCCGTATCTTGTATAAAACATCATTGATTCCGTAACGTCTGGAAAATATTAACGTGGAATTATATATATATATATATATATATATATATATATATATATATATATATGTATATATATATATGTATATATGTATATATGTATATATATTTATGTATATATATATATATATATATATATATATATATATATATATATACTTGTACAAATGGAAATTCTTTTAACTTCCTTGAAGTTTTACATTTGAATTTTACCGTCACTGGATTTTTTATCTTCCACCAGACTATCCATTCATGTGTAATCACCCTTTTCTTCACCATATTCCCTCTGCTTCACTTTTTTTGTTTTCAAGTAAGATCTTGGACTTACTTGTTTCATCAAATACTTCTGCATGCAAAATCCGATCCTGCATTTTGCTACCCTCTGATGAGAAGGAAAGTATTTCTTCGAAACTCCGCGGATTAAGGACTATCCATTTATCTAGTGTTTCCTTTTCAGATTAAATATGTTTTTAACTCATTTCAAAGTGTTTTTTAACATATTTTATAAACTGTTTGCTCATATATATATATATATATATATATATATATATATATATATATATATATATATATATATATATATATATATATATATATATATATACTTGTTTGTAATATACTGAATTTTACTGGGTTTGTATAATTCAGTAAATCTTCATATACCAATAAATTTTAAGCCAAAAAGATGCGTCCGAGATAAATGTTCTCGCATGCTTTATTTCCTTTAAGGGAAATGTCTTTACATATTTTTATAGTGTTAAAGTGTTTTTTATTCAATAAGTCTGAAGAAAGGCTGTTTATGTGAAAATTTTCAAACGCAATAATGTTTGACTTTGTCCAATCTTGAAACAATTGTAACTAACACTTTTGGTTGCTATCAATTATTTTTTTGAAGTTTTAGTTTTGTTAATGCAGTATATATATATATATATATATATATATATATATATATATATATATATATATATATATATATATATATATATATATATTGTTTTAACAAAAACCAAGACATTAAAAAATGGGTTGATAGCAACAAATAGTGTATTTCATCGTTAGTTACAATTCTCTCAAGACTATTCGGACCAATGCAAAGATTATGTCGTTTGAAAATTTTCACAAGAACAGCCATTCTTCAGACTTGTTGAATAAAAAAACACTTTAACAATGAAACATTATGGAAACACTTTCCCTTATAAGGAAAACAAGCGAAAGTACTTTACCTATATCTCATCCTTGCAAAGTATTTTTTAGCGGAACCTTATACGTTGAAATCGGCGGAAAAGTAATAGAAATATGCCGCCATGTTTAAATCGACGGGATATCTATCTATCTATCTATCTATCTATCTATCTATCTATCTATCTATATATATATATATATATATATATATATATATATATATATATATATTTCTTTTCAAGGGAAATAAGGTTAAAAAAACCGATAAAAGTGCTCGATATGTTAATAGAGCGGTATATAATTTTTAAATTTTTTATTGAGCCCATAATGAATTTACATTACTGTTTCCATTGGATTTTCACCCCAGGAGATGAGGTAGAGTACCAATTTCATCGGAATTTATAGGTGGACCACTTATAAATTCCGATGAAATTGGTACTCTACCTCATCTCCTGGGGTGAAAATCCAATGGAAACAGTAATGTAAATTCATTATGGGCTCAATAAAAAATTAAAAAATTATATATACACACACACACACACACACACACACACACACACACACACACACATATATATATATATATATATATATATATATATATATATATATATATATATATATATATATATATATCCCGGCGATTTCGGCGTATAAGGTTCCGCCACAACAACTAAGTTGCTTGTAAATTCACACAAATGATTTGTTTATAAGTGGTGAAGACTTTGTGTAGAACCAACCACACTTTTGGTATTACTGCTAACCTTTATCGGTGCACATAACTGCCACAGGACAGAGTATACAGTAGACCGCAGATTTTTACATCAATTTCCTTCTCCTAGATGCATATCTTAACAGAGACTGGGAGAGTGAATTAATGCGCCCCAGATAACAAGCTGGAAATTTCTACGACTGTATATAAGACTTGATGATTTTAATACTCGAATTTTTTATCGTTCTATATTTTTAATCAAACTTTTCATCGACTCTAGATGTATTGTAACTTATCATCTAACGCCGTTTACTGTATATTTTTGTTTTCACTTTTAATTCTCATTTTTGCTCCTTCGCACTTTTACTTCCACACCTGAAGATGATTCGTGGACGAATCGAAAGCGCTCGTGACAGCAACAATTATGGAACTTTCATTAATATTTTTCATTTTGATATAAAAGAAGATTATACGGAAAATCGGAAAATAAAAAAGAAATAATCATAAAGCAGAGTGTCTCCGTCGCATTTTATAAAATTTCCTTGAATATATATATTAAATTATGTCTTTTTTTATGTGTGTCACGGCATAGTTGTTAAACAGATGATTTAAGAGCCAGACTAAACGAGTATTTCAAATCGACACCTTCTAAAAACAAATGTCCCGACATTTACCGCTCTCTTTTACTCGAGCGAACCTTTCACGTTAAATGATCGTGTGTATTTTTTAATAATAATAAAAAAATAAATAAAACATTTATCCCCGTTTTTATTAAAATTTGATAATTGATGACTAATATACGCTACAATAAGAGTTTAAAAAAAATGATATCAATTTTTGCCTATTTTTTAGACAATATATTTTTATAGCAGACATTATTATATATTGTCTAAAAAATATATTGTCTAAAAAATATATTGTCTAAAAAATATATTGTCTAAAAAATATATTGTCTAAAAAATATATTGTCTTAAAAATGTATTGTCTAAAAAATATATTGTCTAAAAAATATATTGTTTAAAAAATATATTGTCTAAAAAATATATTGTCTAAAAAAATATATTGTCTAAAAAATATATTGTCTAAAAAATATATTGTTTAAAAAATATATTGTCTAAAAAATATATTGTCTCAAATATTAACTGTCAATTGTGCTTTTTTCATTTTTTTGAAATTTGAGAATTTTAATTCCTTTCAAATTTTAAAGGGTCACGAAGTAATTCATTCATGTATTGACAAACGATTAAAATGGCTGACTTATTTACAAAGATATGGGAATTATTTTAATACTATATTTTTTAAAGGACACTTATATTTTACGTAATATTTTTGATATGGGACTAAACACACAGCAAAATAATGAAAATAAACGAAAGAAATGACTTATCTTATTCTCTCTTGAATATAATATTGTACCTAATATATAGTACTGATTTCCAAAATTAAAAAGAAAATAAGTTGGGTTCTATCAGCTAGAATCGAAACCAAAACATTTAGCGTACTAACCACGTTCCCTACCGTTTGAGTTATCGACAGACAGATAAGAAAGATTTAAAAATAAACCATTTCAAGCTATGAATGAATTTGCGCATGCGGAAAAGTAATGCCGGCATGTTTAAATGAACATTTTGCATTTAAACTTGATGACATATTTGTGTACGCATTATTCATTCACTCAAACAAAGATTTTACTTGTTATAAACCGTCTTAGGTGAATGATTACTATTTCCTGTTAATTTCAGTGACATTTTACCAGGAGTTTAATAGTTTATCGGTTAAATATTTTCACACAGACACACATACATGCATGTACTGTTTTATTTATATAGATAATAACTGCTGCTTTTCACAAATATTATCGGACACAACTGTTCAGAGAAATTTAGATTTCAGAGAAAAACAGTTTAAATGTCCCCAAATTCCTTTAAAAAATTCACGAAGTAATTCATTTGTATTATTTTGCTTATTCGGACAACTGTTTTCACTTTGAATGTAATTTTCACAACGTTTCGGTCGATGTAACCTCCGACCTTCTTCAGGGATTTTTTTTTCTTTCGAACTCGGAAATCTGCACGGAATTTCGAACGGGGAACTTTATTTAATTCGTGGAGGCAGCATGCTCACATTCCGTCAGGTCGGGGGTTACATTGACGGAAACGGCGTAAAAATAACACCCAAGTTGGGAACAATAGTCGGAATAATCCAAATTTCAGAGCAAAAGTCAAGAGTTTAAATAGTTTTCAAATTTCAAAGGGTCACGTTGTAATTCATTTGTGTTTTCATGTGTTAACAAAAGATTAAAATGGCCGAATTGTTTACGAAGAAATGGAATTTCGTCTTTTTTTTTTTTTTTTTACAAAAACCACTTATTAAGGCCTAAAGGTCACTCAAGGATAAGGGTTAATGAGTGTACAGTAATCATCGGGAAAACAGTGTAGTAATCATTAGTACTGAAAATTGGGTATAATTCAATTATTTGAATGGCCCGGTCAGCAAGAACTTGTTTTAGCTTGTCTCTGCTCTATCGTTATATTCATGGCAAGTACTCGTCTGAGCTCCAATCTATGCCCCCCCCTTGCCAAACTTTCACGAAAAACACTCGCTAATCTGAAACCACAACCAATAATTTCCCCCACTCTGTATCTGTACCTAAACCTAAACGTAGATTCCATGAACAAAGTTTCTTTCTCTAGAACTGGTCGCCGTTAAACTCTCTTCTCTTCACTGCTTTCCAACTGACAATATGATCGTCTTTAAGTCCAACGTGAACAAGTTTAATTAATCCAATTTAATAAATTTCCACTACTAACGACTACTACGATATTACCACATGGAATACCGAACACGTATTAACATTTATCCTCGAGTAATCTCCGGGCCTTGATAAGGGGTTACTTCTTTGGAAAACAAAAAGGTGTTTGTTAAGATAAAGTCGACAGATCGATTTTTAAATAAGTCATTTTAAGCAAAAACAACAATACTTCCTTAATTGTCATATCGAAAATAGTAATATATCCAAAAATTACGAAAATTGGTCGAGTAGAACAAATGCTATTGTGTTTTTAGTAAAAAAAAAAAAAAGAAAAGAGAAAAAAAAGTCCATTGCTATAGTCTTAAAAAAGTCTGCCATTAAAGTGTCGAAAAGGGAAATAAGTATGTTCCATGTATTCGCAATCTCCAAGGTGTTTACATCTAGGGAAAATACAATTACCCCAATTTATCGTAAAAATTACTTTTAACTATAAATAATTTTCTACTCGATGAATTTTCGTAATTTTTGGATATATTACTATTTTCGACATGACAATTAAGTAAGTAGTGTTGTTTTTCCTTAAAACGGATTTTTTATAAAAAATCGATCTTTATAAGCACAAAAAAACCCAACTTGAAAACGACTATATTGTAGTCAGCTGGAAAGCAGGCCAGGGGAACAAAGTTCCACGGGCGGGTAGTTTTAGGAAATAAGCTTTGTTCATAGAAATTATTTTAATAAAAGATTTTCTAAAGGATCGTTGTCATATTTTACGTACAGTGTAACCCGGATATAAGGACCCCCCGGATATAAGTATAACCCGGATATAAGGGAGATGTAGGGACCGGATAAGTAGTCTCTTGCACTGTATTTTTTTCACGTATGGATTTAGAGATGAGATTAAAAAACGTACGGAAATAAAAGAAAATAATCGAAACGAAGTGATGACAGCAGATATTTTTATATGGCTTGCCTTGTTATTTATAGCCTAAAATAGTTGCTATGTTTCATAAATATTATCTGTCATAGTTTTACATTATTTCACATTTCAACAATAGATGCTTGCGCGCGTGTGTGTGTGTGTGTGTGTGTGCGTGTGTCTGTTTTCTAGAAGAAGAATAACCACACACTTCACAAGAATATGGCTTTTCCCTTTTTCTTAAACTTTTTCTTCAAGGGGATGGGACATCCAACCAGATGTCTGACATTTACCCCTATTTTAGTGAGTCCAACCAAGAGATCTTTTCAGGGGTCCAACCAAGAGATCTTTTAAGGAGTCCAACCAAGAGATCTTTTCAGGAGTCCAACCAAGAGATCTTTTCAGGAGTCCAACCAAGAGATCTTTTCAGGAGTCCAATTGTCTGTGTGTGTGTGCGATAAACTCTTAATCTACTTGTCACATAACACTGAAATTAACAGGAAATAGTAATCATACACCAAGGAGTTCTTATACCGCGTAAAATATTTGTTTGGATGGATGAATAACACGCACAGAAATGTGTTGGCAAGTTTAAATGCAAAATGTTCATTCCAACTTGCCGACATATTTTTGACTCCTTTCTGCGCATGACCAAATTCAATCCATTTCTTTAAGTCGTTTCATATTAATACTTTCTTACCTATCTCTCGATATCTACATCGGCAGGAAACACAGCTGAGGTGCTAATGTTTTGGGTTCGATTCTAGCTGATGGCAGCCAACTAATTTTCCAAAAAATTTTGAAATCCATACTATATATTAGTTACAAGAAAATTGAAAAGAGAAAATTGGTTCTATAATAATACATACGGGATCTGCATGAATTGAGATATATTTTAGTGTGTTTTACGACAACAAGCATCCCCTTAGTAATTTAATAAATTTATTGTTTATGAATATATATGATTTCAGAATCACACCTATTATATAAATCTCACTGGTCTGTTTAAATGTATGTATGTATGTATGTATGTATGTATGTATGTATGTATGTATGCCTGCCTAAAACTTTCGATAAAGGCGACGGATTTTCATGCGATCGGTATCGTTCTAAAGCCCGACCCTTCGGACGACAAATATCGAAAAATTGGCTAAAAACATTAATTCTTTCAACCTCAACTGTGTACTTTTCTACAGGGAGGGGGTCGCTTTTTTCGCCAATATTTTCGAAAGCCATCCCCTTTTTTCGATTGACTAGACTTAATTTAAAGCAGGGGTTCTCAACCGGGGTCCACATGGACCCTAGGGGTCCATGGAATATTTCTGCGGGTCCACAGGTAAAGAATTATTATCACTCTAATTTAGATTATTATTATTATTATTATTATTATTATTATTATTATTATTATTATTATTATTATAGAATATTTTATTTGCATTAAATTAGTTTTCATTTAAAAATAAATTTTACTTATATAATATTTCTTTGATTATATTGTAATTATTTTTATTATCATTATTGTAATTCTGTATTATTTCGTACTGATTATATTGTAATTGTTATTATTATTATTATTGTAATTCTGTATTATTTTATACTGATTATATTGTAATTATTATTATTATTATTATTATTATCATTATTGTAATTCTGCATTATTTCATACTGATTATATTGTAATTGTTATTATTATTATTATTGTAATTCTGTATTATTTTATACTGATTATATTGTAATTATTATTATTATTATTATTATTATCATTATTGTAATTCTGCATTATTTCATACTGATTATATTGTAATTGTTATTATTATTATTATTGTAATTCTGTATTATTTTATACTGATTATATTGTAATTATTATTATTATCATTATTGTAATTCTGCATTATTTTATACTGATTATATTGTAATTGTTATTATTATTATTATTGTAATTCTGTATTATTTTATACTGATTATATTGTAATTATTATTAATATCATTATTGTAATTCTGCATTATTTTATACTGATTATATTGTAATTGTTATTATTATTATTATTGTAATTCTGTATTATTTTATACTGATTATATTGTAATTATTATTATTATTGTAATTCTGTATTATTTTATACTGATTATATTGTAATCATTATTATTATTATTATTATTATTATTATTATTATTATTATTGTAATTCTGTATTATTTTATACTGATTATATTGTAATTGTTATTATTATTGTACTTCTGTATTATTTTATACTGATTATATTGTAATTATTATTATTATTATTATTATTATTATTGTAATTCTGTATTATTTTATACTGATTATATTGTAATTGTAATCAATCGATATAAAATGATTTTATATGGATTTTCGAATCGATACTTTAAAGGCAAAAAAAGAAAAAAACGCGCGTGAAATGCAAACAATTATTTGAAATAAAGATGTCTATTTCTAATCCACGCGTAATATTTCTGTGTCTACGTTTTTTTTATTTTTTTATTTTTACATAGGTATCACCACTGGAGGATAAGGGTTAAAGAGTGTACATTAGTCAATTAGACAATATAGTAATCGTTAGTAATGGAAATTCGGTAAATTTGTTAACTTAAGTGGAACAGCTCATCAAGAACTTGTTTACGTTGGACTTGAAGACAACCATATTGTAGTCAGCTGGAAAGCAGGCAAACGGAAGAGAATTCCACAGGCGTGCAGTTCTAAGAAAGAAGCTTTGTTCATGGAATCTACGTTCAGGTTTAGGCACAGACGGGTGTTTCTTGTGAAAGTTTGGCGAGGGAGGTTATAGATTGGAGCTCAGTCGAGTACTTGTCATGAAAATAGCAATAAAGCAGAGACCCACTCACAACTTTTTATTTTTATTTATTTTTAATTATTCGTAGCAGATAATATTATGAGGATTATGAAATCGCAATCTTATATAAAATATGTTCGGATTTGTAAGTCATTCATATTTTATTACGTTAACAAGAAAGTTATTGCGGAATTTTTAACTTTGATTTCAAATCATGTTTTTTCAAATAAGTTTTCATTTTGATACCTTTACTTTATATATTATTTTAAAGGGCGTCTTTCGCTTTATCTAATCGTTTTAATTTCAATCGTTTTAAAACAATTATGTCATCGTTTCAGAACGTCGGATACAAGATGAAAAAAAAATTCTTACAATTTTCTTATTTCAATTCAAGCTAGGTCGAAAAGCTGCTGACACAGATCGCGATATCAATGAAGCGTTTAGGCCAGAAACCACTACTGAATGATGGTTTAAGAAATTTCGTGGAGGTGACGAGTGTCTTAAAGATGATGAGCGTAGTGGTTGGCCATTGGATGCTGACAACGATCAGTTAATAACTTTAGTCGAAGCCAAGCCACGCACAACTGTTCAACAACTTACTTCTGAATTAAACGTATACGACGATTTCCAATCATTTAGGAGAGATTGGCAAAACAAACAACGAATTGAACGACAACAAAAAGAAACGCGCTATGAAATGCCATCTTTCCTTTATTTACACAACAAGAACGACCCGTTTCTCGATCCGGTTGTGACTTGCGATAGCATGTGGGTTTTTTTTTTTTACGACAACCGGCGACGCTCAGCTCAGTGGTTAGACACCGACGAAGCTCCACGACACTCCCCAAAACCAGAGTTACACCAAAAGAAGTTCATGCTAACTGGTTGGTCGTCTGCATCCGGTTTCATCCATTACAGTTCTTTGAATACAAGCGAAACAGTTGCGACGGAGAAGTACTGTCAGCAAATGGATGAAATGCTTCAGAAACTTCGGTAACAACACCCAGCATTAGTCAACAGAAAAGGCCCAATTTTCCTCCACGACAATGCCTGACAGCACATTGCTAAATCGAACATGCAAATGTTGAACGGATTGTGCTACAAAACTCTGTCTCGTCCGTCGTACTCTCCAGACCTCTCATCTACATGCTACCACTTTTTTAAAACATCTCGACAACTTTCTGCGTGAAATATGCTTCAAAAACCTAAACTATAAAAAAATGTCTTCAGCGACTTCATCTCCACCAAAACGCAACATTTTTACGTTACTGGTATATATATATATATATATATATATATATATATATATATATATATATATATATATATATATTTGCCTTGAGTTGGCAAAAGAGTGTTTTTTCTAATGGTTCTTATTTCGACCAATAAAGTTTTGTTTTAGCCGAGATATATCTTCGGAATTCAAAAGTTAATAACCAAAAAATCTTGAAGAGTTTTCCGTTTGATAGCCAATCCGATGAAATCTTGAATTGTAAAAACATGCTAGTGAAAAAAAGGGTTTCTTGTTTGATAGGCAATCTGTAGAAGAGAAAAATCAGTTTAAATGCCTCCAAATTCCTATTAAATGTCAAAAAGTCACGAAGTTATTTTTATGGCAACTTTTCGACTGAGCTCCAATCTATGATCCCCTTTGCCAATCTTTCACAAAAATAACACTAGTCTAGCCAGAAACGCTATCAATAAATTCCCCCACTCTCTATGAGTGCCTAAACCAAAACGTAGATTCCATCAAACAAAGCTTCTTTTGTAGAACTTCCCATCTGTGGAACGCTGTTCCACTGGTCTGCTTTCTAACTGACTACAATATTCAAGTCCAACGTAAACAAGTTATTATTGAACAGTCGTCGTAAATAATATAATTATACCAAATTTTCACTACAAACGATTACTACGCTACTATCCCAATGACTACAATACACGCATTAACCCTTATCCCCGAGTGGCTTCCTGAACTTGATATGTGGAAACTACCCCCGTTTTTTAAAAATTAATTAATTAATTCATCTTCTCAGGCATTAAAAAACGATTGAAATGGCTGACTTGTAGACGAAAGAAATGAAAATTATTCTTAACTAAGATTTTCAGAGGAGTCATTTTATTTGACGCTGTTGCAATTTTCATTACAATAATTAATTGATTAAAATAGTCAATAAAGAAGACGATGTGTAGGTTACGTAGATACGTGAAACACAAGCAGAATCACGAGAAATGACCACACAGTTTAGAACAAAGTTTTAACAAATGTATTTTTTTAATGAATAATCACGGGTTTTTATATGGTTTCTTTTTTACCAAATTATTTTTGGTAAATAGTGAGGTGGCCGTCATAAACATTTTCTTCCGAAAATTCAAATAAAAATAGTGTACAGGCAATAATATATATTTATTTAAAAAATAATATGATATGATTTGTACTTTTTGAAGTAAAAATAAATTTATGTGTTACGTAGTAGTATATTAAAAAAATTACGTAGTAGTATATAAAAAATTACCTATATAAATAATTACGTAGTAGTATATAAAAATTACGTAGTAGTATATAAAAAATTACGTAGTAGTGTATAAAAAATTACGTAGTAGTATATAAAAAATTACGTAGTATATAAAAAATTACGTAGTAGTATATAAAAAATTACGTAGTATATAAAAAATTACGTAGTAGTATATAAAAAATTACGTAGTAGTATATAAAAAATTACGTAGGAGTATATAAAAAATTACGTAGTAGTATATAAAAAATTACGTAGTATATAAAAAATTACGTAGTAGTATATAAAAAATTACGTAGTATATAAAAAATTACGTAGTAATGTATAAAAAATTACGTAGTAGTATATAAAAAATTACGTAGTAGTATATAAAAAATTACGTAGTAGTATATAAAAAATTACGTAGTATATAAAAAATTACGTAGTAGTATATAAAAAATTACGTACTATATAAAAAAATTACGTAGTATATAAAAAATTACGTAGTAGTATATAAAAAATTACGTAGTAGTATATAAAAAATTACGTAGGAGTATATAAAAAATTACGTAGTAGTATATAAAAAATTACGTAGGATTATATAAAAAATTACGTAGGAGTATATAAAAAAATACGTAGTAGTTTATAAAAAATTACTTAGTAGTATATAAAAAATTATGTAGTAGTATATAAAAAATTACGTAGTATTATATAAAAATTACGTAGTAGCATATAAAGCAATACGTAGTAGTATATTAACAAATTACGTAGTATATATATATATATATATATATATATATATATATATATATATATATATATATATATATATATATATAGAGAGAGAGAGAGAGAGAGAGATTTTGTTATTGTTATTTTTCAAGCGATACATACGGTTAATATTGGCTCCGCCTCGGAGCTCATTTTTTTATTTACTTAGAAAGTCGCTCTTTTTAATTTGGACGTATATAACATTTTTTATTTATTTATTATTTTTAAAACAGTACGTGTATCTAGATTACTGTTTTAAAAATAATATATATATATATATATATATATATATATATATATATATATATATATATATATATATATATATATATAAACAATATCATTTTAACGGTTTTTTTTTCGGTTACAGCGATACCAAAAAATAATCATGGCTTTATAAGCAATACAAGAAACTTCCGGTTCAAATATAAAGCCATTTTATTACCCCCCCCCCAAAAAAAAAAACTCGAATATTTAAACGTGTTTTTCTTTTTTTTTTTTTTTTAGATTTTATAGACATTCCTCTTCAAATACTAAATAGATTTTCTTTTCTTCCGAACTGCGCGATTTTGAGATTCCCGTCTTGCTCCCTGTTTCCCAGGCAGTACAAACATTTAGACATTTAATGTAGTGTGAACAAATACCTTGCTGCTTAACTCCCCACTCAGTTTTCCCCTATAAATCTCGTATCTAAGATATTATTTGAGACGAATAAAAGTTAAAAAAAAAAGAGAGTACAATAATCCGAACAATTCAAATAAAGCTGACAGTCTGACGAAAATCGTATTTCAACTTTAAAAGCGTGACAGACCGAAATACGAACTGTACCGGTAAAAGTACATACAACGGTTTTAAAATAGAAAACTCGTAAATCGCTATCTTAAAAAAAAAATGTTTTCTTCGGCTTACATGCGTTATACTAATTAGATTTTAACTCCAAATTGTTTCTCGTTTATTTAATAAAGCAACAAAATAAAATAATTTTTATCGCATATATATAAATTATTATTTTCTTCTGTTTACACCTTTCAAACTCTTCATTTACCGATTTTGGTCTTTACTCTGGTAGATTGCTTCCGCTTAAAAGCGTATTCTTAGTGACGGACGATTTTAATATTTTTCCCGATTCTGATACAATTATCGATTCGGTACTAAATTCCTGATTCCGAATCCGCTTCTTTATAATTCTTTAAATATTAAACTATCAAGTTGTATTTTTTCCTGATTGCCGAAAACAAAACAAAAATATGCTAAATGTGTATATATTTTCCCAAACATGAAAACACCCTTGGAAGTGATGCTATATAGATTTTAGCTTCACTGATAGTTTAAAATCAATAAATATTTATTATTTTATTATTAATATCAACAGTGGAATAGTTTGTTTTAAATAAATGACAATAACAAAAAAATATAATTAAGGGAATTTGGGTTTGTATTACTGTACACATAGATTCGAAAAAGTTGTCAAAAAACAAATATATGACAAATAAATGTTATCAAAGGCAAGATAAGTTACTTTTCTACCAAATTGGATATATTTTTTGTGTTTTTATTCAATGTAACATGTTTATTCAGCTCAAAAAACATGCAGTGTTTACCGATGCATTGGAAAATTCAAAATGGCACCCGACACTCTCTTTAACATGGTAAGTTTGGGAAAAGGTGTTATAAATAATAAACTAGACAAAATACTATTTAAAAAAACACCGAATATATGTCAACTTATGCCACGGTAACATATATTGAGCAAATTTCTAACAGTATTTTGTCTAGTTTATTATTTATAACATCTTTTCCTGAATTTACCGTGTTAAAGAGAGAGTCGGGCGCCATTTTGAATTTTCCAATACATCGGTAAACGCTGTATGCTTTTCGAGCTGAATAAACATGTTACATTGAATAAAAACACGAAAAATATATCCAGTTAGGTAGAAAAGTAACTTATCTTGCCTTTGATAACATTTATTTGTTATATATTTGTTTTTTTGACAACTTTTTCGAATCTATGTGTACAGTAATACAAACCCGGGAATTTTTTAAAAATTATTTTTGGCATCAAAAAATATGCTCAAATTTTTCCGATTTTGATACCGATTTTGATACCGATTTTGATACCGATTTTGATATCCTAAAAACTTTCATTTTTCCGATTCCCGATTCCGATTAAACGTTCCAACACTAATTTTTCTACAAATTACGTAAATACATTTTAACTGTAAGTTGTTCATCTAATATATATAAACGTGAACATGTCTGTGTATGCGTGTGTGTCTGTGTACATTTTCCCTACGCAATAACTCTGTCAATTTTAAGTCTACAGACTCGAAATTTTATATACAGGGTACTGAGATTTGGGAAAATCTTTGTAATCCGTTTTCGGCCAGAAATTTGGCTGTTAAGGGGTCAACGTTCAACGATTTGACCTTTGAGAACTCTACCAAACTCCTCCGACAAATTTAGGTCTAAACACTTGAAATTTTAGATATAGGTACCGTGGACATGAATCTAACTTAATCACTTGATTTCAGTCTAAAACAATAAATGTTAAAGGGTCATAATAGGGGTCAAAGTTTTAAAAAATTGACTTTTTTTTTTGTTGCTCAACGTACACCTCCAAACACCCGGGCAACACCGGGCTGAAATGCTAGTAATAATAATAAACGTCAAAATCCTATTCTTTAGTTATTTAATTATTAATTGAACCAAATCGTTTGTAAACCATTAATAACTGTGTTATGTTAACTACGTATTAATTTATAAAATCTTGTGATGCAAATAGCTTATCAAAGTTCCAATCTTTTTATTACTAAAGGATGTGCTAATAACCCATCGACGTAATGTTGCATCCCTCTGCCTGTTCTACAAATATTTTAATGATGAATGCTCCGACGAGCTACAAGCCCTTGTACCCCTCGACGTAAATACCCCCGACAAACCCGACAAGCAGCAAAATTCCCCCCTACACAGTAAGAATGCCTAAATGTAAGAAAGCCTTCTACTGTAATAGTTTCTTCCCTAGAACTGCTAGACTTTGGAACTCCTTTCCTGAGTTCCTGCTTTCCCAACTGTACTGACATGCAGAAGTTCAAATGTAATGTGAACAGATATCTCGCTGCTCAACTTCCTACATAGTATCCCTGCAACTTATGTCCCCGATAGTAGCCTCTTGCATCAAAGTGGTGCCTGTGCCTTGTTTGGGGTGAAAATGGGATTAAAAATTAAAATTAATATTTTAATTTTTAATTCCAAAGAACCTGAAGTTAAAAATTACAATTTAGATGTTCTCAATTTCTTTTAAAATTTCTTATAGTCATGGAATTGGTTTGGTTGTATTTTGTTTTACGGCATATCAACCGTTTTTTTTCTAGGTTATTTAATGCCGAATCGAGTTATTTTGGGAAAAAAAGGATTTTATAATCAAAGTTCTTTATATCATTCAAATAGTTTTGTGTTTGATTTGATTGTTTTTTTACTTTGCATAACATAATTAAATTTTGCAAGCGGAAAGAAAACAAAAACAATAACAGCCATGTTTGGTGCATTTTTTCGCCACAAAGCCAGTATCTTCAGACAGCCTTATCTGGCAGCATATGAGTCACTGAATAATTCATTCTATGTTCACAACTATTAAAATAAGATTAAAATGGTTGGCATATTTCCGAATAAACCGGAATGCATTATGGTGGATTTAGCTTCGTAATTAAATCCTAATTTGAAGGGGACTTTTCAAAGATTTTCGTTTTAGCCCTTTTCGATATTTTTACGAAGTACCGCTTTTATTCACAATTGATTAATAGTAAATATGGAAACATATAATATCTAAGTTACGTACATGCGAGAAGCACAGAAACAGACAGACGAGACGTGATTGCACGATTTAGTTATCATAGAGATTTACAAATGTATTTTTTTTTATAGTAATGGTTGTTTTGTTTTACGACATATCACCCCTTTTTGGGGTTTTAATACCGAAAAGAATTTTTATACTTCAAGTTCTTCATACCTTGAAATATATATTTCTAGCGTTTGGTTTGGTTGTTTTGTTTTACGGCATATTAATCCTATTTGTAGAAATCGCCCCCAAACAACGCATGAAGCCACTTGATGTATGAAGATAAAAATACTATCTTAAGGTAAAAAACAAAAAACAAAAAAACAAAAAAAAACTAGTAAACAATAGGTGTTAAATGCGTAGACATCGACCCAGAAAACAGTCATTGTTCCCTCTTTGTCAGAAACATCACTTATGGAATGTGAGGACTAAAGGACAAAATAATGAAAACAAGAATTATGAGGCTGTCGAAAGTAAACCAAGGGTCGTCTTTCTAATTTACGTTTAGTGTATGGTCACGAGTTTTGCTTTCAACGGAAAATTTAATAGGAATTTAAAAACATTTTGTTTCAATTTTTCGATAACAAACTAAATAATTTAACAAAAAAGTTCGCAAAGTAAAACTATGTAAATCTCCGGAAACTGAGGTTACTATTCAAGTTCGCCATGTTTATAAACGACGGAAGACACTAGAAATAACGCCCCAGTGAATAAGGTTGTAATGATTATTTTTGACTAGTTTTGTTGTTCAAGCAGGAGTTATAAATACTAAAAAAAAATATATATATCACGTTAAATAATAATAAAATCGTGATTGTAGAATTTATCATGAATTTGTTCAATTTAATACAGTTTCTACGGAAAAAAAATAACGAAATTTAAACCAATTAAAACTTTCTCGTGATAAAAAGCAGGAGTTATAAATACTAAAAAAAAAAAAATTTATCACGTTAAATAATAATAAAATCGTGACTGTACAATTTATCATGAATTTGTTTAATTTAATACAGTTTCTACGGAATCAAAATAACGAAATTTAAACCAATTAAAACTTTCTCGTGATAAAAAGCAGGAGTTATAAATACTAAAAAAAAAAATTTATCACGTTAAATAATAATAAAATCGTGACTGTACAATTTACCATGAATTTGTTCAATTTAATACAGTTTCTACGGAATCAAAATAACGAAATTTAAACTAATTAAAACTTTCTCGTGATAAAAAGCGTACTATTGCTGTTGTCCAATCATAGGTTAAATATAATTAAATTTAAGTTAAATGTTAAATATTCCTAAAATCATGATTGTATAATTCGTTTGATTTATTTCATTTTGTACACTTTTCGCAAATAAAAAAAATAAATTTTACAAATACGAAATCTTTTTGTTAAATAAAATACTATTTTTGCTTTGTACGCACAAGTTCTGACCACTAAATTAAAAATATATTAATCTTGCGTGAAATTTTAAGAAAATCGTGATTGTGATATTTAATTTTTTTAAATTTAATAAAATTTTCACAAAAAATATGAAATTTACATTATTAAAAGAATTTTTTTTATAAAAAGCCAATAATTTTTGTAGTGCAAGCATAAGTTATAAATAATTTAACAAAAAAGTTTTTTCCGTGTAGTATACTCCTAAAATCACGATTGTGTATTTTGTGTTTTAATTTTGTACACATTTCATGAATAAAATATATGAATTTTACACTGTAAAAAGAGAAATTACAATAGCTAAATAAAATATTATAAAAACAGGATTTTATTTAGCTAAAGCGATTTGCGTAGACAAAAGTTACGACCACTAAAATAAAAATAAATAGGAAAATTGCGTTTTATAAAATTATGATTATGATTATGATTATGATTATGATTATGATTATGATTATGATTATGATATTTGATTTGTTTGATTTAGTATATTTTCCACAAATAAAAATATGACATTTACACCATTATAGGACAAATATCTTAAGCTAAATAAAAGATTATTTTTGATGTGTAGGCACAAGTTATGAATAGGGCTATGACAAGAGAATATTATTTTCGTTGTTTTTACTCCCAAGTATATATCCGACAGTTAGACATAGTTAATCAACCGAGAAGCACATCGCTGTATAAAAAGCATATAAGATACACACTCGAGAGTCAAAACAATGAAAAGAATATGCTGTTGTTCTAGTTATGATCAAAAAAAAAATAAAAACAAATAAGAATTTTTCGTTAGCTACAAATAAAATTGTGCTCGTGGCATTTTATTTGTTAAATTCGACAAATAAAAAATATGAAATTCACACTTTTGCCCAATGAATCTCTTTAGCTGAATAAAATACGATTTTTGTTGTGTAGTGATGATAGCCACTAAAAGTAAAACGAACCTTTCGTGAGATATTAATAAAATTGTGGTTGCGATATTTGCTTACATTTGTTAGAGATAGGATAGTTTCGACAAATTTAAAATATAAAGTTTACACTATTATTAAAAATTAAATTTCTTCGGGTAAAAATGGCACTATTATTATTGTGCAAGCATACGTTACAAATACAGTGTAACCCGGATATAAGAAACTCAAATATAAGAAAAACTGATATTAGAGAGATTTTCTTTGGTCCCAAATTAGAGTTTGTGTTAATGCACAGTGTAACCCGGATATAAGAAACCCGGATATAAGTGTAACCCAGATATAAAGGGTAGGGACCGGGAAAGACGTCTCTTATATACGGGTTAGACTGTACTAATATTTGGGAGATTAGTCGGAATTGGGAATTAAAAAAAAAAATTGGAGTATCGGAGTCGGGAAAAATGCGCCCAAAAAAAAATCCGTCTATTGTTTTATTTCTTCTGGTTTTGTTTTAAAGAAATTATTTTCTACGGCTCTATTAATTATGGAATAATAAATATTTATTAATTGTAAATTACCAGTAAATCTAAAATCTATATGTAACACTCCAAAGTCTATATTTTACATTTTCGAAAATATATGCACATATTAAATGTTTTTTTTTTCGGTAATTCTACGCCCCCCCCCACCAACCCATAAAAAAAAAAAAAAAAAAAAAAATTATATCTAGAAATTTAAAAAAGAATCGAAATTGGAATCGATAATTGTATCGGAATCGGGAAAATTTTTTGAATCGTCCCATCACTAATAAATACTAAAATAAAAAAAAAATTATGTTTCTGGATTTGTTTAATTTATTAGTTTTCATGATTATAAAATTATGACGGTCGCATGACGAAACACATTTGAAAAAAAAAATTATTACGTTAGTTGAATTTGAAAATTTAGAAAAACAAATAATGTTCATTTTTATTTTAAATGATTGAAATTATTTATTTTATTTTTTTTGCTAATATTTTCGTGTTTAAGGCAAATTATTCATTAGTGATGGGACGATTCCAATATTTTTTCGATTTTGATACAATTACCGATTCCGCTACCGATTTTTTTAAAAATGAATCTATAAATGTTTAACTACAGCGTTGTTATTTTCCCCGATTTCCGTACAAACAAATGTTAAATGTGCAAATATTTTCTCAAACATTAAAAATGATATAGATTTAATATTACTGGTATTTTAAAATCAACAAATATTTATTATTTTTTCATTACTAATAGCTAGGGCGATGACAACAGCATATTCTTTTCATTGTTTTGACTCTCGGGTGTGTATCCGTTGATATCTTACATGCTTTTTATATACAGTGATGTGGTTCTGGGTGTCTAACTGTGTCGGATATATACTCGAGAGTCAAGACAATGAAAAGAATATGCTGTGGTCATAGCTCTACTAATAGCAGTGAAATATTTTCTTTTAAGCAAAATCAAGTTTTTAAAAAGACAGTTAAAAGAATCGTTTTGAGCATCAGAACATCGGCACAAATTTTGTCCGATTCCGATACTGGTTCCGATACTCCGAAAAGTTCCGATTTTTCCGATTCTAAATTCCGATTAATTGTCCCGCAACTATTTTTCATAGAGAACTTGATGTTTTTTTTTTCTTTCTCTACAAAGGACTGCCTATTCGGGTTAATGCCACTAATAAAATGTAGGGGGAACAAAAGCACTAAGTGTTTTTCAATGTATAAGTTGTTTTAACAAACAAATTCTCATAAAAATATTTTAATAAGAAATTATTTAACAACATTCGCTTTTCGAAATTTAAAAATGAAACTTATAACATTTATGATATTTAAGGACACGCATCTATAGTTTTATTTTGCAGACAAAAATTATAAACAGTAAAATTATGACAAAATATTTCTTACATTAAATATTAGAAAAACATTGTTTGCACAATTCGTGTTTGATTTACGAATTCTACATTTTCCAACACGAATAATATATTTTGAAATGTACTCTATTAAAGAAGATAATCCAAAGGAGCCAATTAGAGTAGAGAGCGACCCGAAGGCTCCGCTTTTATTCGTAGCTACAACGAGGTTTAGAAAAGACTGCTTTTTTTCTTCTTTTTTTTACATGGTGGTCACCGCTTATCTAGGCCCAGAAGCCACTCGGGGATAAGGGTTATTGTGTGTACAGTAATCAATGGGATAGTATCGTAGTAATTGTTAGTATTGGAGATTTGATAAAGTGTCATTACTTAAGGGGGCGGTTCATCAGGAATTTGTTTGTATTGGACTTGAAAACATCTAGGTTGAGGTCGGGGGGTGGGGGCGGGGAAACAGGAAAGCGGCAGAGAGTTCCACAGGCGTGCAGTTCTAAGAAAGAAGCTTTGTTCATGAAATCTACGTTTTGATTTAGGCACGGATAAAGAGTGGGGAAAATTATTGACAGTGGTTACTCCACTCAATCCCCATAATGGGGAGTATTTAGCGAGAGAGTATCAGGTATCAATTTTTTTTACGTCTTTGGTATGACTCCACCGGGGATTGAACCATGGTGTTCCGGTCTATTTATAAGCATTCTTAAAAGATATATTACTGCTATACTATAAACCTTGAGAAAGTAAATCGTTTCAGTTTTCGTTTATGGACCTGCATATTTTGGAAAGCATTCTCTCATTTCCTGTTATATATGAAGATAATAAAAACTTTAGACATTATCGATTTTGCTGCTATTTAACGTATAACATTTAACAATAGGGTGTAAATAATTTATTAATTTTCTAATGGGTGTAAATAATTTATTAATTTTCTAATGGGTGTAAATAATTTATTAATTTTCTAATGGGTGTAAATAATTTATTAATTTTTTAGTGGGTGTAAATAACTTATTAATTTTTTAGTGTGTGTTAAGAATTTATTAAATTCTTAGTGGGTGCAAATAATTTATTAATTTTTTAGTAAGTGTAAATAATTTTTTTAGTGGTTGTAAATAATTTATTAATTTTTTAGTGGGTGTAAATAATTTATTAATTTTTTAGTGGGTGTAGATAATTTATTAATTTGTTTGTGGGTGCAAATAATTTATTAACTTTTTAGTAAGTGTAAATAATTTTTTTAGTGGGTGTAAATAATTTATGGCCACGCAAAAAATGCTAATTTTTTAGGCAAAATTATGCATTCATTAGTAGTTATGCTTATCCAGTGTTGTCAAGGAGTAATTTAATGCTTATATGTCTTTTTATTTTTATTATTTTTATAAATTTTAATATTATTATCATTATTATTACCATTGTCATTATGCATATATTATTATTATTATTATTATTATTATTATTATTATTATTATTATTATTATTATTATTATTATTATTATCATTATTATTATCGTTATTATTATTATCATTATTATTTCCATTGTCATTATGCATATATTATTATTATTATTATTATTACTATTACTATCATTATTATTATCATTATTAGTATCATTATTATTATTATCATTGTTATTATCATTATTATTATCATTATTGTTATTATCATTATTAATATCATTATTATTATTATCATTGTTATTATCATTATCATTATTATTATTATCATTGTTATTATCATTGTTATTATCATTATTATTATTATCATTGTAATTATCATTATTATTATCATTATTGTTATTATCATTATAATTATTATTATCATTATTATTATTATCATTATTATTATCATTGTTATTATCATTATTATTATCATTATTGTTATCATCATTATAATTATTATTATCATTATTATTATTATCATTATTGTTATTATCATTATAATTATTATTATCATTATAATTATTATTATCATTATTATTATTATCATTATTATTATTATCATTATTATTATCATTATTATTATTATCATTATTATTATTATCATTATTATTATTATTATCATTAAAAATTATTATCATTAAAAATTTTTTATAAAAAAAAAAAAATTTTATAAAATTTTTTTTTTTTTTTTAAATTTATATAATTAATGCATCGAAATATATTCCAAAAACTTTCGATAGAATGCCGATTTATTTGCTTAGCACCTTAAAGCCAATAAATGACAGTTTAAATGCTTCCAAATTCCTTTTAAAATTTCGAAGGATCACGAAATAATTCATTCTCTCTGTTTCACTTGAAAAAAAAAACGATTAAAATGTCTGACATCTTTACAACAAACGAACCAAATGCATTATGGTGAATTTCATTTCGTAATGAAATATTTTAAAAGGATATTTTTTTAATTTCAAAAAGTTCGCGTTGATACGTTACGCTATTGCATTAAAACATATTCAGATTCATAATAGATTAATAAAAAATAAAAAAAATTATCATATTTAGGTTGGGTAGATACAAGAACACAAACAGATATACGAGAAGTTGGCACATAATTTTATTAATACAACTATATTCTTTTAGTGCAATGAGACCAAATTCGTAACAGCGAAAATGTCGATTTATTTGTCTACGCGATAAAGTTAATTCGGAGATCGCTATAAAGTACAACGATACGTCACAACTTTGTACTATAGTTACGAACGTCAAAAATACCATCGTAGTCAAAGGGTTAAAAATACCATCGTAGTCCAAGGGTTAATCTCATTCCTAAATCCGTACATGA
>NC_136513.1:35293330-35303330 GCF_053919585.1 Euprymna scolopes
TAGTTATCACCTACTATCTTCCTTTTAATAAATAGGATCCCCCGATCACCGAAGACATGATGTAAAACAACAACAAAAAAAAAATAAGAATAAAAAAAATGATATCGCTTTTGGCCATACATGAAGCTAAAATATACCTTAATGGTTTTCTGACTATGATACAAGGGTAATATTTGTTTTGTCTAAAGATGGTATAATTATATCCTGGGGTTTCCATTTGCTCCGAGCGTCCATAAAATGGAAATATGTCCTAGACTCCTATAAGGATATTGGAGATAAACCGTGATAACCAGATATACTCTGACACTACATTAACCAGATTACTTAGATAAATAATTTTACAGTTTAAACAAACGGGCTACAATAATATCGCGGGGTCTCCATTCACGCCGAACGTCCACAGAATGCCCAGCAGCAATATACTACATATGAAAGACGCCGCTGTGGAATCTCCACAGGTCTCACTAGCATAAATTATTAAATTAATAAATATTGTGTTAAGTTAACGACGTATTAATTTATACAGTTCTAATCGTTTTATTAGGATGAGGTAAGAACCTGAAGCCAAAAAATGACAATTTAAATATTCTCAGATTCCTTTCAAATTTTGAATAGTCATGTAATTGGCTTGGTTGTTTTTTATTTTACGGAATATCAACCTATTTTGTGTTATTTAATGCTAAATCCAGTAATTTTGAATACAATTGTTTTTTGTTTGTTTGTTTGTTTGTTTTTTGCTTCAAGAATTAAAAAAAAATTTTTCAAATATTTATTAATAGTGTTTGGTTTGGTTATTGTGTGATACAACGTATTAACCCTTTTAGGGTTATTAAATGCGAAATCTAATCATTTTGGGGGAGAAGCTGCTATAGTTTAAGTTTTTTTTATATCTTAAAATATTTATTTGCGGTGTTTAGCTTGATTATTTTGTTTTACGGCCTATCAACCCTTTTCTTGGTTATTTAATTCAATAATTTTAGAAAAAGAAGTTTTTATGCTTCAAGTCTTCAAATATTTATATATGATGCTTATTTGTAGGAGAAGATTGTTGTGTTTGGCTTTGCAGAACATGATTGAGTTTTGCAAAAGAAAAACGTTATAAAAAACAATAACATCAATGTTTGTTGTATTTGAGACGAGGGAGCGTATATCTTCAGATAGTCTGATCTTGTAGAACTAGGAATATAAATGAATTAGCATTTATTTGTCATAAATATCGGTTATAAGCATAGCAAGCAGACACATTGTTCAGTCACAGGATTTACGGTGCCTAATGTAAAAATAAAATGATTGAATAAAATGGTTACTTTGCTCAGAACCGATATTTACGGTTACTTAAAATGCTTATATCTCCTCTAAAGTATTAATTTTTTGACACAAATAAGTGGGTAAATAAAAATAAAATGTTTTCCACCTATTTGTGAATCTGTATTTTATTAAATATTATTTGTGAATCTGTTTTTTATTTAAAATAATTTGTGAATCTGTTTTTTATTTAAAATAATTTGTGAAGTTGTATTTTATCAAAAACAATTTGTGAAGCTGTTTTTTATTTAAATAAATTTGGGAAGTTGTATTTTATTTAAAAATAATTTCTGAAGCCGTATTTTATTTAAAATAATTTGTAAAGCTGTTTTTTATTTAAAATAATTTGTGAAGTATTTTATTCAAAATAATTTGTAAAATTGTATTTTATTTAAAATAATTTGTGAAGCTGTTTTTTTTAAAAATAATTTGTGAAGCTGTATTTTATTAAAAAGAATTTGTGAAGCTGTATTTTATTCAAAATAATTTGTGAAGCTGTTTTTTATTAAAAATAATTTGTGAAGCTATATTTTGTTTAAAATAATTTGTGAAGGTGTATTTTATTTAAAATAATTTGTGAAGCTGTGTTTTATTTAAAATAATTTGTGAAGCTGTTTTTATTTAAAATAATTTGTGAAGCTTTTTTTTATTTAAAATAATTTTTGAAGCTGTGTTTTATTTAAAATAATTTGTGAAGAAGTATTTTATTAAAAATACTTTGTGAAGCTGTATTTTATGTAAAATAATTTGTGAAGCTGTTTTTTATCACAAATAATTTGTGAAGCTATTTTTTATTTAAAATAGTTTGTGAAGCTGTATTTTATGTAAAATAATTTGTGAAGCTGTTTTTTATCAAAAATAATTTGTGAAGCTATTTTTTATTTAAAATAGTTTGTGAAGCTGTTTTTCATTTAAAATAATTTGTGAAGCTGTATTTTATTAAAAATAATTTGTGAAGCTGTTTTTTATTAAAAATAATTTTTAAAGATGTTTTTATTTAAAATAATTTGTGAATCTGTTTTTTAAAATAATTTGTGAAGCTGTATTTTATTAAAAATAATTTGTGAAACTGTATTTTATTTAAAATAATTTGTGAAGCTGTATTTTATTTAAAATAATTTGTGAAGCTGTATTTTATTTAAAATAATATGTATTTTATTAAAAATAATTTGTGAAGTTGTATTTCATTTAAAATAATTTGTGAAGCCGTATTTTATTTAAAATAATTTGTGAAGCTGTATTTTATTTAAAATAATTTGTGAAGCTATATTTTATTTAAAATAATTTGTTAAACTGTTATTATTTAAAATAATTTGTGAAGTTGTATTTTATTTAAAATAATTTGTGAAGCTGTATTTTATTTAAAATAATTTGTGAAGTTGCATTTTATTTAAAATAATTTGTGAAGTTGTATTTTATTAAAAATAATTTGTGAAGCTGTTTTTTATTTAAAATAATTTGTGAAGATGTTTTTTTATTTAAAATAATTTGTGAAGCTGTATTTTATTCAAAAAAATTTGTGAAATTGTATTTTATTTAAAATAATTTGTGAAGCTCTTTTTATTTAAAATAATTTGTGAAGCTGTTTTTTATTTAAAATAATTTGTGAAGCTGTTTTTAATTTAAAATAATTTGTGAAGCTGTTTTTTATCCAAAATAATTATTGAAGCGGTTTTTTATTTAAAATAATTTGTGAAGCTGTTTTTAATTTAAAATAATTTGTGAAGTTGTATTTAATTTAAAATAATTTGTGAAGCTGTATTTTATTTAAAATAATTTGTTAAGCTTTTTTTTTTAAATAATTTGTGAAGCTGTATTTTATTAAAAAGAATTTGTGAAGCTGTATTTTATTCAAAATAATTTGTGAAGCTGTATTTTATTCAAAATAATTTGTGAAGCTCTATTTTGTTTAAAATAATTTGTGAAGGTGTATTTTATTTAAAATAATTTGTGAAGCTGTGTTTTATTTAAAATAATTTGTGAAGCTGTTTTTATTTAAAATAATTTGTGAAGCTGTTTTTTATTTAAAATAATTTGTGAAGCTGTTTTTTATTTAAAATAATTTGTGAAGCTGTTTTTTATTCAAAATAATTTGTGAAGCTATTATTTATTAAAAATAGTTTGTGAAGCTGTTTTTCATTTAAAATAATTTGTGAAGCTGTATTTTATTAAAAATAATTTGTGAAGCTGTTTTTTATTTAAATAATTTTTGAAGATGTTTTTATTTAAAATAATTTGTGAAGCTGTTTTTTAAAATAATTTGTGAAGCTGTATTTTATTAAAAATAATTTGTGAAACTGTATTTTATTTAAAATAATTTGTGAAGCTCTTTTTATTTAAAATAATTTGTGAAGCTCTTCATTTATTTTTTTATTATTAAATGCATTTCTGTTTTTATTCTCAACTTTACAAATTAAACTTCATACACTAACGAAACATGTTAAGGAAAAAAAAAGGCTTTGTATGTGACGGATATATATATATATATATATATATATTATCGAAAAAGTGAAATAACTGTATGTTAATAAAAGTGTTTTTTTGTTTTAATAAAAAATTTAAAAAAATTGTAACCAGTAATTACTGCCTTACATAATTGTTGTTGTTTCACAACGTTTTGACCAACTAATCCTCTGGTCGGCTTTTGGTAGGATTGAAACCGCTGTCTTCAGACAATGCTCACCTGGAACCTTAGAGACTTCTCTAAGTGATATTGCTTATGGTAACAACATTAAGTTGGATAGTCCACCAGACTAGATGAATTATTGTCCTAGTATCCAGTAAAACCAAGATACCGAAAGAAAGATATACTCTAACGTAGTAAACTGGTCATTAAGCGAGAGGAAAATTAATATTATTAATTTATTTACTAACTCAACGTTTGAGAGATAAAAAGAAAACTGTACTGGAATATTGGAACATCTATGGATCTCGTATAGAAGGATTAGCCCCAGGAAGGGTCAGTTTGATGTTTGAATATTGTGACTGAAGTGAAATAAAACAAAAATTATGCACACACACACACACACACACACACACACACACACAAACACACAATAATACAGTGTAACCCTGATATAAGAGACCTTTTACAGTGGCTTTGCGGCTCTCTTATATCCGGCTTATACTTGTATCAGACTTTCTTATATCTGGGTTACACTGTACATTAACACAGGCTCTAGTTTTCATCCATCCATAGCCCCTCACGCCCCTGGAGGGGCGTAGGCCATCTAGAACATTTTACAGGGTGAGGGTACTGTCCCCACGCCCAACCTTCCCAGAAGGTACATTCAGCGCCGCCTAGCCCTCCGAAATTGTCACCCATCTGGTACTGACTAGGCTCAATGTTGCTTAACTTCGGTGATCTGGCTAGAACCGGTGTGTCAACGTGATCGTGCCGTACAGGCTCCAATTTGGGACCAGAGAAAAATCTCTCTAACATCCGTTTTTCGTATATTAGGGTCTCTTATATCAGGGTTAGACTGTACTATAATTATTTTTAACTTGCGGGACTCGTGGAAATTCCACAGCGGTATCTTCTAAACGTACTATATTGATGCTGGTTATTCTGTGGACATTCAGCGTGAATGGAGACCCCACGATATTATTGTAGTGCTTTTATTTAAACTGTATAAGTATTCATCTAAGTAACCTGGTTAATATAGTGTCAGAATATATATGGTTATTACGGTTTTTCTCCAATATCCTTATAGGAGTTTGTTACATATTTCTATTGCATGGACGCCCGGCACCAACAGAAACCTCACTATATTATTATACCGTCTTTAGACAAACAGATACTACTCTTGGAACAATTGCCCGAACACCCAGAAGGTATATATTAGTTTGACGTAAGGCCCCAAAGCATGTATGTATGTGTGTATTTTTATATATATATATATATATATATATATATATATATATATATATATATATATATATATATATATATGTGTGTGTGTGTGTGTATTTATGTATATGTGTATATGTATATATATATGTATGTATGTGTGTATACATATATGTATATATATGTGTATGTGTCTATGAGTTTTATCGAAAAATAATATTATAATATTGTACTTAAACCAAATTTATATTTATAATTTTACTCTATTTTATTTCTATCTTTAACCCATATTAATTTTCTTATCAAGTTTAAATCCATACCTTTATTTTAATTTTTTCCAGATACATGTGCCTTACTTTTAATGCTAGGTTTATTTATGGTGTCTTTTACATATAATAAAAACCCTTCCCAATATTTGCTGATGAGGAAACTTTGTTTGTTAAAAACACTATATGTAAAAATTATTGTCCGTAACTTGATGTCTACCACAATAAAAACACTGTTTTCCGAAACGATCGTACAAATTATTGATTTTGTTGTTGTTCCTTCTTATGAAACGGATTTTTAATTTAATTATAATTTGATTTTTAAATTATCAATCACATTACTAAATATTAAATTAGCTCTAAGATATTTACCTATCGAGTTTATTATATATCTAAATTACAACGAGCACTTTTTCTTTCCCTGTATTTTAATTAAGCTAGTAATTTTACTATTACATTAAAATACACTCTGCTCTTTAGACTATTGTTCTAATCTCCTTTAAATTTATATATATATATATATATATATATATATATATATATATATATATATATACATATATATATATATATATATATATATATATATATATATATATATATTAGTGAAAATGGAAACAGTGCTTTGAAGCACCTATTAGGTTTTAAATTTCAAAATTGAGGAAAAGTAGGTTATAACCTACAGATAAGATTCAATTTTTTAAAAAAAGTTTTTTGAAAAGTCGTTTTTTTATTTTTATTAAAGACATAATAAAACGAGTAATATTTTTTACTTATAAAACACCCACCCTCTTTGAAGAAGGACATTTTACCGGAAAAACAAAAATTAGACCAAATATAATTTTTTTGCATCTTATACGTGGTCTATAACGACTATTTTGCTAAATTTCTCATTAAAAAAAACAGACGATCCCCAAAACTATTTGGCTATCTTCGCTTCTTGTACTTACGGCATCTAACATGCTTTAAACATTTTTTTTTTATAAATTACGTAAATTCGTAAAATATGTGTGAATTCAATTGTTCAATGTTCTCTGACGAATCAATGCCCGTAAATGTTCATCGGCAAAAACAAATGCAAGTGCCTGGAATCTGAGTGACAATCTCCCTATATTTTCGGATTCTTCTGACTACTACACACGCTCAACCAATGGCCTTATTATATCTATTGAATTATGAGGATGCGTCTCCATGCTGCTTCAGCTGCGTGAAAACCTGGGTAGAAAGTACCATTCAAGAATCCGTTCTTGGTAATTAGTCCGACAGGTGCTGGGGGGGGGGAAGGTAACGAGAACTGACCCAGTACCCGTCAGACTGAGACACGCCGCCTGGATATTACCTAGTAGGTTCATCCTCCCAGGCTGTGCCACCCGGCTTTCGGGCGGGGTAAGTTTAATGTTTGTTGCCTGAGGCGCCCCTACCGGGGAATACCGTCGGGGATGCGGGGGCAATTTTTTGCTGGGCCAGAGTGCCCTTCCTCTAGAGGCGCTGGCTTGAACACCCTTCACATTCTGACCTTGTGTCACATCATGTTGAGATGCGCAGCATGTAAATATCTACACTCTCGGTCAAAAAACGAAAGGAAAATTATGCTTCGCCAGCATCTACATTCGTAATTTATCTCGATATATTACTAAGATAGTCATATGAAAATCATAGAATTGTGTCTGTAATTAAATTTACAATATATAATTGTCTTTAAGTAATCGTCTTATTATTTCTGATGATTTAAGGAAAAATAAAATAAGTTAAAAAAAACAAAAAAAAACGCCGCTGACATTTTATTATAGAGTTAAGGATTTATTTCTGGCGACCGGGTCAGTCTAGGATGGTTGTCTGACTTGCTATTTGCTTTCTAGTTTCTAATTAATCACGTGAAGAAGAGGTTTTGTCAAGGCGCCACAAAAAGGCACGCGTTTTACCCACTAGCTATTCTTTGTCGGGATGGAAGCACATATATTTATTTAGATGCAAATAAATATTGCTCCTTCTTATATAGTTAAAGCCTGTTATTTACTCACTAGGAGTAGTCACACAGGCCATCATCAAAGATTTCTCTTAGAAAACAACTTATGGCGTTCTCTGGAGTCTGAGTGACAACAAGTCTCCACAGATTTCCAGTATTTTTCACCTCTTTTGATGACCTTTGCAGATGAATTTGCGTTATCGCAATAGCCGCTTACCATTGATTTCTCGGTGGCAACGACATTAGTGTTCATTGGAATTTGGATATCAATAAGCCTCTCCAAAGTCCCAGTCCTCTTTGCACTTATCCAACGGAGGTCTGGCTAGTGCTTTCTCTACTCGGTCTTTCCATCCTCCTTGACCCTCCTTAGTTATTTGATGTGGCGCCAGTTTATAACGACACACATACAGAGCCTATTATTATTCTTATTCTTCTTCTTCTTATTATTATTATTATTATTATTATTGTTTGTGTTACAATCCATATAGGTACGAAAAATGGCCAAAAATTAAAAAAAGATAGGGAAGATTAGTTACTCTTCTACCTATCTGAAAAAATCCTTGGTTTCACTCACATTAAAATGTTTAATCGGTTCGAAAAACATACTGTGTTTATCCATGGGTGGGGGGGGTGAACAAGATAAATGGCGGCAAGCATACCGTTAAGTATGTGAAGTTTGGAAATTGAATTAAAACTAAAAAAAGTATACGAAATACCGTAAGAAACCCACCCAATATATGTTATCGTGACATTCATTTTTGACCACTTTTTCGTACCTCTGCGAATTGTAATACGAAGCTTATTATTATTATTATTATTATTATTATTATTATTATTATTATTAGTATTAGTATTAGTAGTAGTAGTAGTAGTAGTAGTAGTAGTAGTAGTCGTTTTTACTCCGGCTGTCACCTTTGGTCAGAGTGGAATTTGCGTAAACCGTCGACCCCTTTAATATATCTCTGAATTATCAGCAGAGATGACAGCGAGATGATTCATATTGCTGCCTGTTCATTTATTTTCCTATAAGGATTATTTCAAGGTTTCGGTTTATAAACGTTTCTTTCAGGTCTCATAATTTCTTATCCATGGAAAAGTCTAGATTTTGGCTATTTCTTAGATATACACTTCAATAAATCTCAGGCTAGGGATTCCTAACAGGGCTCAGAGGGACTCCCAGAGGTTCACAGACACTTTAAGGACTTTAATAAAGGCGGCAGTGGACATTAAAAAAAAAAAAAAATCTAGTTTATATTTATTTATTTTTTCTTTATGGGTTGCTAGAAATTTTCAATCAATCAATCAATCAATCAATATAAATATATATACATATATACATATATATATATATATATATATATATATATATATATATATATATATATATATATATATATTATACAACATAGAAATAATATTAAAAAAAATAATAATATATATAAATAGAAACTATGCAACATGAAAATAATATTAAAAAATTAAAAATTCTGGAAACATCGCATATTAGAACTCTTCAACCCACTATAAATGATATTGCATTCAAGAAAAGCATTAACGTTCTCAAATGTCTTGCCTAGTTTGTAGTGGACGGAGTTTGTTAACGGTGTCCACGAACTTGCTAATTTTAATACTTGAATTTCTAATCGACTTATATTTTTAATCGACTTTTCATCGACTCTATATATTTTAACTTATCGCCGTTTACTATATATTTTAGTTTTCAATTTTAATTTTAATTTTCGGTACTTCGCACTTTTACTTCAACACCTAGTGATGATTCGTGGACGAATCGAAAGCGCTCGTGAGAGCAACAATTATGGAACTTTTATTAGTATTTTTGATTTTTATACAAAAAAGATTGTATGGAATATCGAAAAATAGAACAAAGTGTCTCCGTTACATTTAATAATATTTGCTTGAACACACACACACACACACACACACACACACACACACACACACATATATATATATATATATATATATATATATATATTAGTGGCCTAGCAAGGCCAGAAGGAAGACAACCGAAGCAGAAAAACTGGAGATGGCCTACCAGGACACTATATATACAAATGTAGACAAATTTGGGCATATAATAAAATATGCCCAAATTTGTCTACATTTGTATATATAGTGTCCTGGTAGGCCATCTCCAGTTTTTCTGCTATAAAAAGTTCTTTTTTATTAATTGTCATAAAATTTTAACCATGGAATAATATTATAATCTTCAGAAAGTCTGCAAATTTTCATGTAGTTTCCACCCATAGAACCAAAGATATGAGCATTTCAATATTCAATTTGGCTACAAGTATTGATATATCCATATATATAGATAGATATACCAACTTCTTTTGTTATTTTATAAGTTCAAAATCTCATCGACTATCGATGAGAATTTAACAAATGAAGGCTCGTTGGAATTGTGTGACATTTTAGGTGGCACATTAAGGAGATTATCCATAATCCAGAGCCTATGCTTGGCACTTTTTTACAGCAATAAAATATTACGATCATAATAATTTGTTTCCTACTTTTGCATCTGAATTAAAAATTATCTTATATTTCCCCAAACCTTCTGATCTGGCCTTGATGGAGGGGAGACTAAAACTT
>NC_136513.1:35325830-35350830 GCF_053919585.1 Euprymna scolopes
ACACCATATATACGTATATATATCATATGCATATATATAATATATATATATGTATGTATGCATATGGGGTGGAGAGGGCTCCCGTAAGCCGTGGTAAAGGCAACCTTTCTAGTAGAAGCAAATCTCTGATTTAAAAAACCATAAAGCGGGAGACCAGTACCCGCATTAAGCTGGTCTGCAGTTTAATTTGTTGCTGGCTATCTTGCTCTTGCTTGTTGCTGGATCTCAACATTTTGAACCGAGAGAGAGAAGGACTTAGCTGTCGTACAAAGCTTAGACTCTGTAACATCATCTTTGTATAGATACTCCCTCAGGCATTTGGGCTCATGGATTTCAAATGTCTGAGGGAGTGGCACTCGTGTGACAAGACGTTGCAATCATCATATAGATAATATACATATGTATATATATATTTATATATATATATATATTATATATATATGTATATATATCTATATATAATATGTATATATATGTATATGCATACATATATGTATATGTATATATAATATATATATGCATATAATATATATATGCATATATATATTTATATATGTATATAATATATATATATGTATATAATATATATATGCATATATATATTTATATATGTATATATAATATATATATATGTGGGTATATGCAAATATATATGTATATGTATAATATATATATATATATGTAATATATATACATATATATATGTATAAAAGTATATTTACATGTATATTTCTATATAATATATATATATACAAGTATATGTATACATTTGTATATGTATAATATATAGTATATATATACATGTATATATCTATATATATGTATATGTACATATATATAATATATATATATATACATGTATATGTATATATGTGTAAATGTATATATATAATATATGTATATGTACATATATATAATGTATATGTACATAATAATATATATGGATATGTATATAATAATATATTTGGATATATAGATATATAATGTATATGTATATATAATATATATATGTATATCTATATATATTACATATATATGCATATGTATATACATAATATATATATATATGTATATATATGCATATATATAATGTACATATGTATATCTCTACTCTATATATACATGCAACTTTATTTGTGGGTATGTGTGAGTTCATTCCGTATAGACTCCGAAAACGCTGAACAGATTTGCTTTAAAATTTATAGAACTTTAGTGCATAAGTCTGGGAGTTGTCTTAGTTAATTTTTTCCTCAGAATTCCTGCGGTGATTACCGATGATCGATAATCAAAACCGTTATTTATTTTAATTGATTTCTCATCGGTAAAGCCATGTTTTCCATGCCGTAGTTTAGCAACAGGATAGAATAACTGGACGTTAAAATTCTTCTATGGTTGATTTTTTTTTTTTTTTTTTTTTGCATTACGTGGTCATTAGGTTCAAACCTGCACATAAATTTCTTTATGTTTTTTTTTTCGTAAACTGGAAAGAAGTTTATATAAAACAATTTTATAGAAGAAACAGTAGGTTCTCTTGAGTGCAATGTAGAATAACATATATTTTGGACTAAGTTACTGCATGGAGGCATGTGAAGTTTCCTCCCGGGCGATTTCCCGGATTTCGATGACAATAACAATATAGGAGTGTGAAATATTCGTTGATCATGATTCAGTCCAGAGCAATCTCGGGTTTCCCTGCTAGTATAATACATCTATATGTATACATATAACATATATGTATACATATATAATATATAGATACGTATATATATGTATATATATAATGTACATAGAATATATATGTATATATTATATATATATGTGTGTATATATATATATTATATATATAAAACATTTGCATTATATATATATATAATATATATTCTTTTTATTTGTTTTTATTAATATATTGCTACACAATCATGAGTATGCTTCGGTCAGCTAGTAACCAGTAACTAGAGACCTCTTCTGTCGATACAGCGTACACGAAAGCAAAGTTTGCAATGCAAATATCAGGTCTTTCTCGTCACAAGGTGTTAATATCAGGAGATTCCATTAAATGTTGCGAAAAAAAAGATTTGGTTACATGAAAATAAGACCTATATTCTTATATGTCAACACAGAGTCAAATCCCCACCTCTACTGGGTCTTATTTTCATAAACCAAATCTTATTTTTCACAACATCTGATGGAACCTCCTTATATTAACACCTTGTGACGATGAAGACCTGATATTTACATGATAAATTTCGCTTTCGTATAAGATGTATCGTCGGAAGAGGTCTCTAGATACTGGTAATTAGCTGACCGGAACATGCTTATAATTGTGTAGTAACACATTAATTCTTATGTAGAAACAAACAAAGAGTATACCCTGCTCTATCTTGGTATTGAGAAAACTTGTATTAACCTCGTAAAACTTCATTGGTGATTAACCTCTAGAAAACCATTACCTACGTTTATATATATATATATATATATATATATATATATATATATATATATATATATATATATATATATATATATATATTTGTTTACTGTATTTTTCGATATAAGAGCTAAATATTTGTTTATCAATTTTACAGAAGTACAGAAAAACATTGGTACCAAGATGGCTGACGAGAGCTGAACATTATTTACGTGTTACCATTAACGGTTTTCCGTTGTGTTGGGCTTGAAACCGACGGTACCAACGTTTTTCTGAACTTCTGTATGATTAATAAACAAATATATATATATATATATGCACATATATATATATATTTATAATATATATATATTTATTATATATATGTATATAAATATATATTTATAATATATGTGTATACATATTTATACTGTATATATACATATATATATCTCTATGATATATATATATATATATATGTATATATAAAATGGTTATGTATATATATTATATATATAATATATATTACATATATGCATATAGATAATATATTTATGCATATATATATATATATATATATATATATATAATAATAAAATAAAATAATCAAACAAAAACATGTAGAGAGGAAGGTAGATCCATAGATCCAACGGCTTGGTACCGTAAATAACAAGATCGAAATTTGTTCATCATTAATCAGTGTTCTTTTCTAACCGTCTGATGAGATGCTATTCTTGAATATTTTGAATAACACAAAGCTTGAAATATATGAAAAATGCGGCTCTCAATTATTTTTTCTATTTTTGTCTTGATTTTTGTAATCTTATATATATATATATATATATATATATATATATATATATATATATATATATACATATATATATATATATACATATATATATAATCTTAGTTATCAATATAAATCTATACGTATCTATATTTAGTATTTACTTCGACAGTTCTCAATATGTTAGTAGAACTAGGTGGTAAGGTTTGAAAATATATAGGGAAATTACGCTGTACAGAATTATCTGTTTCAACGTGAGGTATGCAATACTTATATATATATATATATATATATATATATATATATATATATATATATATATATATTATATATATATATATATATAATTTACCCAACTTAACTTGGATATATATATATATAATTTACTGAACTTAACTTGGATTATATATAAAAGTGTTATATATATATATATATATATATATATATATATATATATATATATATATATATATATATAACATTTTCATACATAATTCAAAATAAGTTCGGTAAATTATCCCAGATAATGAATCCAGACGGATCTGAAAGTATTCGAGCCCGTAGTTACTATGGCACCTACATCAGCCAGTTTTTGCATGGAGCAAGAAAATTAATTAGAAGTTTGGAAACTCTCCCAACCAGAATTGTTTAAATTTCTGCATCTTATACAAACAATTAGACTTTACGGTTTCATTTTTCTTGGTTCAAGAGTAAAGTTATTTTTTCAACGAATTTGTTTTGTTTATGCCATTCAATGAAACACGTGTAAGACGCAGTAATTTAAACAATAGGAATGTGCATTAAGTGGGTATTCCTGTGATTTTGGAATGTTGAATGAAGTCACATATGCTCTGAAAGTGTAAATCCATTTTCATTGAGCTTAATAAACCGCTGCAATTATAAGATAACTTATTAAATATATACGTTATAAACGTATATTTGGTTTAAGAAAACACACACACACACACATATATTATTTTTAAAACATAATTATCCACTGACACGTGTTTCGTCGTCTACGACTCATCAGAGTGGCTGAAACACGTGCGAGTGTATAATTATATTTTAAACATAATATATGCATCTCCCCATTTAGGGGGTACCAAATTGGGTAAAGGGAAAATTATTCCCAACTCGCATTTAGGTAAAAATGCACTTTCGTATAAATAATTGAATTCGTTCAAAGAATATCGCTAACAAAAACAAATAAACACACACACACACACACACACACACACACACACACACACATATATATATATATATATATATATATATATATATATATATGAGTGGGTCGTTGTTGTTTTCTAGATGTAAACCCATTGAAACTTCGCCGTATATCAAAAAGTGCTCATTGATAAGCAGAGCGTAAATATAGTGAATTTATTAGCACAAACGGCGTCTTCAGGACAAAAACTTTATGTACATAAGTAACCAAAAATGTTTGTATAAATAAATACCTTCCGTATATATGTGTGCTGTAATTATATATATATATATATATATATATATATATATATATATATATATATATATATATATATATATATATATATATATATATGCATTCATTTTTTTCTTGTTGTTTATGTTGAATTCTTTTTTTTTTTTTTGTAATCACTTACCCCAAATGATGTCCTTCGTTTTGTTGTGGTTGTTGTTGGCGAGGGTGATGATGGTGCCGGGGTTGGTACAACACTTAGAAAAATCTGGCGTTTTGGCTGCGGCGGTCGCTGCAATTGCTGTCGTTATGTCGCTCGCCGACAGGCTTATCAGCGGCCTTCCCGGAATATTCGAGGCGAACTCAATCTTAACAAGTGGGGGTGTTGCGCACCCTATCCTTCCAATTGGCGGTCAACGGTCGAAATAAATAATAACAATAATAATAATAAAAGAAAGATTGAACAACTGATCCCTTTCTCTGTCGCCTTTGATGTTCGTTGTCGCTTTTATGTAATTGGGTGTCGTCCCTCAGATGTTATTACTAATTAATTAATCAATTAATAAATTAATTAATTATGTTTCTATAGACCTAAGCGCTGAGTTTCCGGAGTTAATAGTCACGGATATGTATCGTTCAAAAATGCTTTTCCCGCGTTTTTGTAATCTGTTTCCAAGATGATAATGTATTCCCGCGCTTTTGCAAGTCAGAGCACCTTCTTTTTCCGTTATAAACTATTGCTATTATTAAAATTTATTATTTTTAATAATAAGAATAATATTAATTATAATTACACTATTTATTATCTGCGCGATTATATATTCTAACTTTTCTTATGTATAGACAATTTTATTTATTTTATCCTTGTTAATAAAATTGATAATGAAATGATAAAATTGAACGAGGGAAAATGTAACCTACTTTATATATAATTATTATTATTCTGTCTTGTTTAAATAAGTATTATTATAACTTATTATGAATTATTATTTTGTATATGTTTTTATATGTAAAAATATATTTGTATGTACTTTGTGTCAATGTAGCAGTGTTATAAATGTTATTGCTTAGTATATGAATGTGTAAAATAATTTTGTAATGATATGTTTTATGTGAAAAATATATTAGTGAATTATTTTGTTGTTATTTTTGTTTTTCTATATTATTTATTATATTGGCGTAAAGATGTTAACGTTTAGAATTGTTTTCCAAATAATCTTCAAGTGTCACTGCGCACTTCCTTCCTATAAGTAAATAAAAATATAAGTAAAATTTGTATTGTACTTTTCTTGGTATTGTTTATCAATTGTGTTAATTATTATTTATGTTTTGTTCGGATAAATTATAGTGTATGCGAAATACTCGGCAGTAGTTTTTATACCAATAAATTCTACAATTGAAATTTCAAACGTTTGTGCATTAATAAATATCCAATGTAATTACCCGCTGCTGTTTCTGATATTATTAATTTGATTAAATCTATTTATCCCAACTTAAAAAAAAATAACACGTTTTACAATCAAAATTTTATTGATGGGTTATTTTGTTGTTATTTTTGAATATCATTTATTATAATCCTTTCCTATAAGTAAATAAAAAAATAAACTGTATATTATTCTTTCCTTGGTATAATTTAGCAATTCTGAACTGTATTAATTATTATTTATGTTTTTGTTCGAATAATTTATAGTGTATGCGAATTTTTTTATGTAGGTTTTATAACAATAAATTCTACAAATTAAATTAAATAAATATTAAATTAAATTTTTAATTATTATCGTTTTTAAATTAATAAATATTCAATTTAATTTCCCGCTACTTTTTCTTATAATATTGGTTTGATCGAACCTATATATCCGAACTTTTAAAAATAATACTTTTTGCGATCAAAATAGTGTACATCGGAACAATACAGCAATTTAATTTTTACAAATGAATTAAAAAAGAAAAACTATATCCATATAATATTGTTTATAATACGAATTGATAATAAGTTTTATTTTTTTCTATTTGTTACGTAATTTGTACATAAATACGCATATATGAATTCGTGTTCTCCCGTTAAAATCGAGCAAATCATGTAAGTTTTTTTTTATGTTGTGTTTTTGTGTTGTTTATGATGAAAATCAAATTAGTGACTTTTCTTGTTGACACTATATTTTACAGCTGGATATTTGTATTCTGTTTTTTTTCGCTGTTTTTTTTTTTGATAGAATATCCAAAAAAAAACGTATGTATTTAAAATGTAAATAAATAAGTGACTTCCGTTTTCAAAATATTCTGGCTTTTTAGCTGATTTATTTACTTTGATGTGTAATTCTTTGAGAATATGTAAAACTTTTTAGCTTTACATAAATGAACAGTATTCGTGGTTTTTCATATTATATACGTATGCATATGTATATATAGATGTATATATATTAATCTATATATATAATTAAGTGTTTATTTGCATAAGAAACCAAATTGTAATGATGCAAATAGTTGTTTGTTATATTTTTTGTACTTTATGTATGCATATAGTTTTTTATGTATATATATATATATTTTTTGTACTTTATGTATGTATATAGTTTTTTATGTATATATATATTTTTTTGTACTTTATGTACGTATATAGTTTTTTTATGTATATATATATATTTTGTACTTTATGTATGTATATATATTTTTTGCGCTTATATGTAATATATATATATATTTATTGTGCTTATATGCATGTATACAGGTCTACTGAGTAAATATAAATACTTTTTAACTGTACTTTCTTGATTGGTTTTCGCAAAAATTTCGATTCCTAATCGATTTACGAATTTTTACGCCGAATGTCACGATAAAACTAGAAAGGGACTTGAATATAAGTAAATGAAATGCAACAAATCTATAGGTGCGTGTGTGTGTATATATATATTTATATACATATATTGTTATATATATATATATTATATATTTGTATATATATATGTTACACAGGCCCCATTCTTTCTCATATATACGTATATATGTGCGTGTATATATATATATATATATATATATATATATATATATATTTATTTATTGATTTATATCCTTAAGTACTCCAAGATTCCGCCTCTTCTTCGTTTTTGCGATAGCTTTTTTAAAACTTGAGGTAGATTTAATATATAGTGCCACACCGATGATTCATAGAGACGACGAAACACGTGTTTGTTGATAATTATATTATATATATATTATTTATCGAATTTTCTTTTTTTTCTGTGGAAATGTCAGAATTGCTTTTCTTTTATAAATTAATACGTTTCTTTTTTTCTTTTCTTTTTACTTCAAACTGTATTTGTGTGTGTGAGGTGGAGAACTGACAAAAAAAAAACACAACAAAAAAAAAACACGTGTTTGTGGATAAATGAATTTATGTATCTTTTTCTTTTTTTTTTTGTGTGTTGATGTGTCAGATTTGATTTATTTTATAAATTAAGATATTTCTTTTTTTTTTAATCAAATTAGGTTGTTTATAAATTAAATAAACATGATTATATAATAAATAAATAAATGAATAAATATGATTATATATATTATATAATTAAATAATAAATATATATATATATATATATATATATATATATATATATATATATATATATATATATATATTTGTGATTACTTTTCGTTTAAACAGGTTTCTACTCGGCTTTTGGACAAATCGATAGACTTGTAAAAATAACAAACAAAAAAAAAAGGATGAAATTCCGATTGATTTCCCTGTTTTGTTATGTTGTATACGGCACAATTGACCGGTGAATCGATTCAAATTCGTTTAATTTGCTGTTATTTCTTGTTTATTCTGATTTCATCCCGTTCGACGCAATTCCCGTCCTAAGCAAATCCAAATAGCGTTTCCTGTCGATAGTGACTGACCGTATTTCTTCTTTCTTTCTTTCTTTCTTTTTTCTTTCCCCCTTTTTTTATATCTTCAAAGATAACGATGTTGACACTATTAGCGAGGATTCTGCTACTAAAGCATCAACAACGATGTAACAGCCTGAAGAAGTAGACGTCTCCAATCTCCAAAAAAAAAATTGCCCGTCCGCTTGCTAAAACGAATAATGTAACTGTGCGACGGAGGGATAGGTTCAACTTGGATGTCACAACATCACACTCTAGCGCCAACTCCAACAACAGTATCGCTCGCATCAAAATCCCCCTCCTTCTCTTTCTACTAAGCATACATTGATTTTCCTTCATCTTCTCCTTTTTTCTTCTTTATGTTCTCCTCATTCTACTCCCCCTGTATTTAGAGCGCCCCTTTGTATATGTCTCTTTCTAACATGCCGCCATCAATGCCGCCATCTTGGGTGAGGTACGCAAAATGATCGGCCTATGAGAAATGATGTATGAATCTCTACATAAACCGCTCACAATTCAAGCCAAGCCCACATAGGTGTGGCTGCGGCTGACTGTTGGTCTCTCTCTTTCTCTTTCTTCGTCCATTTTTTTTTTACTCTCTTTTCTTCTCTCTTATTCACAAACACCTCCCTATTCGCTGCTTGAATTTTTTTCGACTCTCTCAAACCCCTCTCTTATTCGTCTATGCAACCTACCCTCTCACCTTCTCTCATACGCCGTCCATTTTATGTATTCATTCTTTTTTAGTATTACTGAAAACCCAAGACGTGATCTCCCAACATCCTTAACGCTGTTCCCCCTCGCTCATAAATATACAGTATGTTCTTACCCCTCCCTATCATTTCTCTTTCTATCACCCTCATGCTCCAGGTAATTGTCAATCTCCTTACCGTTTACCCTCTCTTTTCACTATTAATTTATTCAATATCTCTCCTCCTATTCCTGCTGCTCCTCCTCCTCCCACCCTCTACGAACACCTCATCTTCTCCCCCTTCCTTTTATTTTGTCTCTTCTCATTTTAAGTAACGTTAACAATCATCCGAACACTTTCATGAATGTGAATCTTTATCGCCTTTTCCCTTTATTTAAAATCAAAATGTTGCCAACGTTTGGAGAAACATTCCGAACATGCATCAACACAGTATCCCCAATTTTTCTAGACGTTTTGCGTCAGTATAATTTCTTTTATTCTATTTTTCTTTCATTTTTCTATTTTCGTTTTTTTTTTGTTCCCATTCTTGCATTTATTCTTTCTCTTATTCTTGTATCACCTTTTTATTTACTTTATTCGTTCATTCGTTATTTCATATCATATGCAGTCTTTCATTCTTTCATTCTTCAATTTATTTCATTCTTTCATTTATTTCGTTCTTTCATTTATTTCGTTCATTCATTTATTTCGTTCTTTCATTCGTTGCTTCATTCTTTCATTCTTTTCATTCATTCTGGTAATTTTTTTTACCCCTTTCATTCATTCTTTTGTTTGTATTTTTTTCTTTCTTTCATTCGTTTGCCCTTTATTTCGTTTTTCCTTCCGTTCTTTATTCTTTTTTCATTCTTTAATTTATTCATTTTGTTATGCTTTTATCTTTTTTATTCTTTCATTCTTACGTCGTTTCGTAGGTTTTTATTCTTTTATTCATTTTTTAATTCCTTTTTATTATTTTATTCATTTTTTTATTATTCTTTTTATATTCTATTCATTCATTTTATTCTTTTTTATTTTATTAATTTTTTTATTCTTTTTATATTTCAATCATTCTTTTTATTCTTTTTTATTTTATTCATTTTTTTAATTCTTTTTATATTTTATTCATTCATTTTATTCTTTTTATTCTTTTATTCTTTTTATTCTTTTTTATTCTATTCATTTTTTTAAATTCTTTTCATATTTTATTCATTCATTTTATTCTTTTTATATTTCAATCATTCTTTTTATTCTTTTCTATTTTATTCATTTTTTAAATTCTTTTTATATTTTTTTCATTCATTTTATTCTTTTTATTTTTTCATTCTTTTTATTCTTTTTATTTTTTTCTCCTTTCATTCATTCTTTTTATATTTTATTCATTCTTTGCATTCTTTTTTTCTCCTTTCATTTATTCTTTTTATTCTTTTTATTCTTTTTATATTTTATTCATTTTTTAATTCTTTTTATATTTTATTCATTCTTTTTATTCTTTTCTCCTTTCATTCATTCTTTTCTTTCTTTTTATTCTTTTTTCTCCTTTTATTCATTCTTTCGTTTGCCATTTTTTTATTTCTTTCATTCGTTCTTTATTTTAGTTCTCTCTTTCGGTATTTCATATGTTCTTTATAGTCTTTCAATTCTGTTATTCCTTTTGTTATTATTTAATTCTTTAACTTTTTTATTTTATTTTATTCCCTTTTTCTTCCTTTTTTCCTTTTTGTCTTTCTCTCATTTATCCTTTATTTTCTTTCTTTCTTTCATTTTTTTAATTCTTTTATTGTTTATTCTTTTGTGCTTTCATTTTCTAAAATTCGTTTATAGTTTTTCATTTTTTTGTTTAGATCTTTCTATTTCTTTTCGCTCTTTCATTCTTTTTGTTATTTTTCATATTTACAAAAAAATCATTCCTTAATTCTTTGTTTATTTATCATGATTTTATTTATTTGTTTCATTCTTTTTATTGTTTGGTTCCTTAATTCATCTTTCTTTAATTGTTTTTCAGTTTTCTCGTTTGCATACTATGTATTATTAATCCTATACTTTTTCATTAATTTCTTTCAACCACGTATCTTGTCTTTTTTCGTCATTTTTCTTTCTTTTTTTATTTTCATTCTTTTATTTTACCTTCATTTTTTTCATCCATGTCTATTTCATATTTGTATTTTTATTTCAATTCATAAATGTTGACCCCCATCTTTTTTGTTCATGTCCTCATTTTTATTCTTAACCCAGTTTGTTTCATTTTTTTTTACCAATCCTTAATTTATGCAACCATGCACATTTTTTTTTGCATTTATCCTGTATTTTTCTTTTGATCGTTCATTTTTTTCAATTCATTTTAATCCACGTACATATATATTTTTCTTTTTATAATTCTCTTCATAATTTCTTTAATTTTCTTTAATCCTTTTCTCTTTAGTTTTATTTTTGTTTTAATCTTGTTTTTGTAAAATTTATTTATCTATTAATTTATTTATCTATTAATTTATTTATCTATTAATTTATTATCCATTAATTTATTGATCTATTTATTTATTTATCTATTAATTTATTTATCTATTAATTTATTTATCTATTAATTTATTTATCTATTAATTTATTTATCTATTAATTTATTTATCTATTTATTTATTTATCTATTAATTTATTTATCTAATTATTTTCGACGATAGTTTCGTTTTCTTTTTATTATATTCCAATCTTCTTTTTTATTTGAATAAATTCTTTTCTTTCATTCTCTTCCCTTCTAGGCTTTTTAATTTATTACTTATTATTCTAATCATACCCTAACCCTAACCCTAATCCTAGCCCTAACCCTAACCCTTCTAGGCTTTTAATTTATTGTTTATTATTCTCGATTTTTTTCACTTCCTTCTTTAGCAAAAAATCGTTTAATGCTATTATCAATCCTATGATTTTTCATTAATTTCTTTCATCCCCGTTTCTTGTCGTTTTTCTTCATTTTTCTTTCTTTTTTATTTCCCATTCTTTCATCTTACCTTCAATTTTTTTTTCATCCATGTCAATTTCATGCTTTCATTTTTTTTTTCAATTCATAAATGTTGACCCAATCTTTTTTATTCATGTCCCCATTTTTAATTCTGAACCCAGTTTTTTTTCAGTTTTTGCCCAAATAAAATTGTAAAAATTATTTCTTCTCTTTTATTTGTTTCTTATCTTTCCTTTTTCTCCATCTTTCGTTTTCTCCCCCATTTTAAATATTTTTATGTCTTCCTTTCGCTTATGCCAGTTCAATTCGTTCTTTCTTTGTCTGAGTGTTGTTTTTCCAAACGAGATAATGCTCAAAAGCATGGGTTATTGAATCTAGCAATTATTCGGTAAAAACAATCAAGGTAAAATTGGTTGTAATTTGTCAGAAATTGATTATTTAAAACTAGCGAGGAGGTTTTTTGCTTGGCCGTAAAATACGCTTAAATATGATAGTTTAATTTCTCTAGATATCGTATATATTATTATAGAGTCCAGAATTCAAAAGTAAAACAGAAAAAAGTATTTGGGTGCCATCAGCTAGAATTGAAACCTAAAACAAAGCTGTTGCATTCAATTCAAAATCAGTGACGTTACCACTGCACCAACGTAGCATGCATATGAACTGACTAAAAATTAAAAAGAATAAACTAAGATGAATGTACAAAATGTATAACGATTTTAAAAAAAATTTGACCCATTTATATGCCTTTGAAAATCATTTTTACCGACTAAAGACCCACAGAAGAATAGTCCATAAAAAATCCTATTATTTGAGGCCACTAGAGCCGCTCTTAAACTTTTAGTTTCGGAGGAGATGGAGTTTGAAAATATGGAGACAAACAGATAGGCTGACAGACATATAGCCTTTTGTATATTAGATATCAAGACTCAACAAGAATTTGTTTATGTTGTACTTCAAACCCGCAATGTCATATGCAACCACGAAGCAGTTCCATGGTACTGTGTTCCACAGGCTGTTTTAAGGAAACTTAGTAAAGTTTGCTCATCGAAATTAAATTTAGCTATTGCTACACAGATAGAAAAAGAAAAATGGAATTTTGACAATGGTTGTACTTGAATGTGTTTTTTTTATTGTGATGTTTACAGGTTAGGGTCCATAGATTGAAGCCCAGTCGAGCACACTAGTCATGAAAATAATGAAAGAGTAGAAACAGATTGTAACGTCCATTCCATTCGAAAGAAGTTTGTGTTTTTTTAGTATTTTTCCTTGTTTGTCTTTCATTAGTTATTTGGTCTCCGGTTTTTTTTTTATTCATTCTTCATTTGTTTTGTTTAAAGGTCATTCTTAAAATCAGTATTTGTCTCTTAGTTTTTGGGTCTTTAGATTTGATTCATTATTTAGATTTTTCCCTTGAAAAGGGAGGAAGATTGCTGAAACAATCTTTCACTTGGTGCTTGTATCACTAAGTGAAAGATGCTTATGAAATATTGAGATAACCTGCCTCACTAAAAATTTTAATTAATTATATGTCTCTTCGTTTCGGCCCCTTTAAATTTAGATTCATGTATCAACGCTTAGTTTTTATCTTATATTTTTTTGTCACTTAATTTATCCCTTCATTTTTGTTCCTTTAGTTTTTAATTTATTATTTGTTTCTTCGTTTCTGTTCCTGTGGTTTTTAATTTATTATTTGTCTCTTGGTTTTTATTCTTTTCCTTTTTAATTTATTATTTGTTTCTTGGGTTTTAGTTTTTAGTTTTTAATTTATTATTTGTTTCTTGGTTTTGTTCCTGTGGTTTTCAATTTTTAATTTGTCTCTTGGTTTTTATTCTTTTCGTTTTTAATTTATTATTTGTTTCTTGGGTGTTATTTTTTAGTTTTTAATTTTTTATTTGTCTCTTGGTTTTTATTCCTTCGGATTTTAATTAATAATTTTATCTTTTAGTTTTTAATTTATTATTGTTCTTTGTTTTTATTCCTTTAGTTTTAATGTATTATTTGTTTCCCGTTTTTTATTTATTATTTGGCGCTTGTTTTTTTTTCTTATCGTTTTTAATTTATTATTTGTTTTTTGGTTTTTATTCCTTTGGTTTTTAATTAATAATTTTTTTTTTGTTCTTTTAGTTTTTAATTTCTTATTTTTCTTGGTTTTTAGCTCTTTAGTTTTTAATGTAATTTGTTTCCCGTTTTTTTATTTAGTTTTTTATTTATTATTTGGTGCTTAGTTTTTATTCCCTTAGTTTTTAATGTATTATGTTTTTTGTTTTTGTTCCTTTAGTTTTAATTTATTATTTGTCTATTGGTTTTTGTTCTTTTTGTTTTTAATCTATTATTTGTCCTTTGGTGTTTGTTTATATATATTCGTTATATATATAAATATATATGCATGTATATATATATATATATATATATATATATATATATATATAACGAATATATATATATAAAACGAATATATATATAACGAATATATATATATAACGAATATATATATAACGAATATATATATAACGAATATATATATATATATATATATATATATATATATATATATATATATATATATATGTAACGAATATTCATACATCCGGGTTCCTCCTCACAAGAATATGATTGGCTGGTGGAATGGGTAAATACGGACAAACCTAGCAGCTTGGGCGAGACATCGAAAGATACGTCGAAAGCTTACAACTTAAGCATATTACTGTTGAATATTAGCAAACCTGGGGACTGCCGATTTATCAGAGCCGGAAGATTATTATTATTATTATTATTATTATTATTATTATTATTATTATTATTATTATTATTGTTATTATTATTATCGTGTAGATTGAATTAGATATGTTTTAAAGAGAAAAATTCAATTCAAGGACAGTGTTCAATGACGTTTTACGAATTTAACTGTGCTAGATTCTATAAACAATTACAAGAAGGAATTTTAGATAAATAAAAAAATATGTTTTAGTAGAAAAGCATGCGGTAAGCATAAAAATAGGTTTTCAAACCTAAATATAAAAACAATAAAATTGGGTCAGAAAAAACGTGACAGATAAGATTTTTGTGTAGTCGAATGAGGTAAGCACAAATGATTAGTTTGAATATATATAAGAAAGTCTTGATCGAACGATTTGGAGCGAGGAGATGGGACAGGTAAGTGCTCAGCTGGTTGGAAATCTTGTAAGTTTGAAGTATTGTAAACCCGTGCTAGGGGTCAAAAATGAAAGAAACCGCAAGTAGTATTAAGTGTATAAATATAATATGTATTTATCAAAAAGAATACAGGAGTCACAAAAGTGGTACGAGAGGAACGTGTTCGTAGCATGCGATTAAATATGGTACGAATGTCTCCATTTAGTCTCTGAAACCAGTGATGTTCATAGGATTAGTTGATTACACTTAGTTCTGAAATAGGGGTGATTTTTACCCCACAACACAAATCCAACAAAATTATAACCAAAGATGTTTTTTTTTGACAAAGGAATCACCACTTATCAAGGCCCATAGGCCACTTGAGGATAATGGTTAAAGAATGTACAGTAGTCAAAGGGACAATATCATAGTAATCGTTTAAAGTGTAAATTTGATCAATTGGATTACTTAAGGGAAACGGTTCATCAAGAACTTGTTTACGCTGGACTTAAAGACGACCATATTGTAGTCAGCTGGAAAGTGGGAAAACGGAAGAGAGTTCCACAGGTGTGCAGTTCTAAGAAAGAAACTTTGTTCATGGCATCTACGTTTAGGTTTAGGTACAGATAAAGAGTGGGGGGAATTATTGATAGTGTCTCCATTTAGTCTCTGAAACCAGTGCTATTTATATGACTGGTTGATTCCACTTAGTTCTCAAATAGGGGTGATTTGTACCCCACAACATTAAGCTATGGAAGCATTCAGCTGGAAAGACAGTATGTAATTTCTGGAAAAGAAATGGCATGCAACCCCAAAACAACAATAACAAAAAAAGGTTGCAACAGGAATAAACGTAAATGTGGAAAAAACAATTTGGTTGTTTGAGTTGTCAGGATAGAAAATGACTTACATTTTCAGAAATGCGTCTGAAACAAAACAGCAACGGGTCCGACCAAAGAGGTTTGTCCTTCCCTTGTCTGAGCAAACAGACAATAAGGCTATCTGTCCCGTTTCTTAAACTATTGTTTCTTAAACTATTGTTGAAAGTGTCTATATCTGTTTATTATATGTGTTAACAATGCACACACACACACACACACACACACACACACACACACACACACACACACACACACACACGCGCGCGCGCAATGAACATTACATAGACGACTATATAACATGTACACGGTTTGACTCCTTAGTCTATTCATATCTGTTTTATAGACACTTGCTATACACCCCTCCATGTCATACAGAAACCCGACAATATCACATTACCAAAGCAAACATTTGGCAAATAACAAATTCCGGAACAAAGGCTTGTCCTCTATCCTAACCATCATCAATAAACCTGAAGCTCGTCTTGGGGAGGCTCCATGTTTTGACAAGCTTCTGGTCTTGACCTTTACTTCTAATCTAAAATGGAACACGTACATCAAATCCGTTGTCAAGATCGCTGGAAAAATGGTGGGATCTTTCTATCGATCCAGTAGATATCTACCTGCTGATGCAATTCTCTACCTATATAAGAGCCAGGTACGTCTAAGGATGGAGTATTGCTGTCAAATCTGGACAGGAGGTGCTATAACAAAAACACTATCCTGCCTTTTCTCTTCCTTGCAACCTCTTTCTCACAGAAGAGACGTTGCGAGCCTGTCTCAGTTTTATCGTTATTTTCATGGCACGTACTCGTCTGAGCTCCAATCTATGGACCCCCCTCGCCAAACATTCACGAGAAACACTCGTCTGTCTGTAAATACTATCAATAATTTCCTACACTCTTTATCTGTGCCCAAACCTAAACGTAAATTCCATGAACAAAGATTGTTTCTTAGAACTGCACACCCGTGAAACTCTCTTACGTTTACCTGCTTCCACGCTGATTACAATATGGCCGTCTTCAAGTTCTTGGTTAGCCGTTCCCCTTAAATAATCCAATTTACCAAATTTACACTTCTAACGATTACTATATTGTCCCTAACCCGACTGTACACTCTTTAAGCCTTATCCTCGAGTGGCTTCTGGGTCTTGATATGTGGTGATTCCCTTGTAAAAAAAAAGGTACGGCGAAAGTCTAATGCTTAAGCATATTGCTAGTTACGTTTATCAACGTTTGTTCCTGAAAGTGACTAACCAGATTGTATTACTTGACCATGTAGCCAATACCACTCATCAACTTATAACAAATATGTCCTTTCCAAAACATATCAGTTACTAAAGATGGAGAGTACAAAATGGAATTTGGGCGTACATTCGGCAACCTCTTGACTCTCGCTTCTCTTATTTTGTCCGTTAGTCCTCACATTCCATGACGGACGTTTTTCATAAAAGGGAGAATAATCGCTGTTTTCTGGGCCGGAATCTATCCAGACAATACTTATCATTGATTAATGTTTCTGATTTTGAAGTGGTTATTTATAGTTCCTTACAGCAAGTAACTTCCTGCCTTTTCTGGATTGATTTTCATGCGAAAATAAACGGAATCATAATGTATAGACATTTTATTGTTATATAAAATGTATTTGTTTATTTCTAATCAGAAACATGTCTAATGATAATTTCTTATTTTAGTATTGCAAGATGTGATTTACTGTAAGCAGAAAGCGACCGGTTATACATATAATGTTGTTTAATTTTTACTACTTTACATAACACATACTAGCAGGGAAACACGACGTTGCCTGGGACTGAATTAGAATCAACGAATATTCCACATGTTCTGTACTTTAATTGTCATCGAAATCAATGAACTCGCCCATTTTTCAACCAAAACGTTTGTCTATCTAGTCGAGGACCCACCGTGGTGCACTGCGAAAAAGCTTAACATGTCTCTCCACACTGACGTAGTCTACAATACATTGCAGCCAAGATTGCACTGTAGAAAACCTACTGTTTATTTAATAAACTTATTTTTATATAATGCCTTGCATTAAAGTTTAAAATGCAAAAGTCAAGTAATGTGGTTCGATTGTGCTCGAAACAGAAACATTAATTTCGAACGCACCCCCGTCTTACCAAGGAATCTAATGTTGATTTTATATGTTGAGCTTTTCGGCTTGTGCGTTTATAAAACTTTTCTAATGCACTCGTGATGTTAGGCGGTATAAGGAGGTAGCTTTCGTTAAAACCGAATTGTCCATTTTTTAAATCAGAGTTTTTTTTTCATTATCAATTTTTGATACTTATCATGGGTATATAAATACAAGCCCTATCCAAGGATACCCCGGGCACATCAAGTACATTTGTGTGAAATTTCAAAACAACGGGTTCAGTCGTTTTGGAGTCTTTTGGGAATGGACAACATACACACAGGGACACACAGACACACGCATAGACAAGATTCTTTTATATATAAGATAAGACTTGTGAAAACGATACTGATTAAAAACAAGGTTATTAAGTCTGTGCGGTAGATGAAAGTGAAGTTAGCAAATGGCGAATATAACATTTCGTAAAGGCAATTATCAATTACATTTTATTATATACAAGTAATTTTATTATATACAAGTAATTTTATTATATACAAGTAAATTTATTATATACAAGTAATTTTAAAGAAATAAATAACGTAAAAATATAGAATATTTCATTAGATATAAGAAATGGATCGAACAATTGTCATTATTTTTAAATTAATTTCGATGACATGATTTTGCCTTTTTAGTTTTTAGTTAAAATGTCTCTGTTTTAATAATCTTTCAAGTTGGAATCAGTAATTTTTTTTAAAAGAAGTACCGTTTTTTATTGCACAGAACATTGTTCAACACTAATAAGTAATAATTTCCAGCTTCAATAACAAACCCCAAGAATCAGAGTGGTTACTCCCTATACGGTGTGTGTGTGGGCGCGCGCGCGCACACACACACACACATATATATACATATATATATATATAGCTTAATGTAAAAGGAAAAGAGAAAATTCAATTCCACAAAATAAATTACCACGCAGCAACAATACACACCCTATTTAACCATAATACACATACCCCTTAATCTCAATACTATGTTAAAGACCATATACAATCTTATATATCATACTATATATAAAAAACTTCTCCTTATTTATTTAGAATTCAATAAAGCTTCCCCCAACATTCTATAATTCCTCTTAATCTTTTCCGTCCCTAATGAACCTTATGCTAGGCGCTGCATCTTCCCCATGCTACCTAGTACCATCTCTACTCTTCTGATGAGAAGCATTAAGCTTCGAAATGCCCTGGCATAAAGAGTCCCTTCTATCCCCCAAATTTTGCTTGTATTCCATTATTCAATAAATGATCCATTCTAATATCTACCAATATATAGTTTTGTGTCTTCATTCCATACTCTTGTCCTATTATATATATATATATATATATATATATATATGTATATATATATATATATATATGTATATATATATATATATATATATATATATATTCATTCATGCAATTTTGGATGTTTTTTCTTTGACTTCCCTTACTCTATGACTTTTAATTACTCAAGCAATTTTTAATTGAGATTTTCCATGTCTCACTGACTTTTACAAGTAAGGTGTAAACCATTATAACTATTTGCTAGTATTTTCTCCTCTGAAAAGATGGTAGACATCGAAATCCTATAAGATAACGAGTTAAAATATTGCAAATGCATTCTTTGTCTTACATAGAATAATAAAAATCTTTTGATCTCAAACTCAAACATTTCACGTCATAAATTTTTAAATTTATTGAATGATTAAATTTATATATATATATATATATATATATATATATATATATATATATATATTAGTGTATTTAGGCAGCATTCCTTCATTCAGGCAAACATTATTAAAAACAACAGAGATACCTTGCTTAATGATTCTTTTTTCATTTTTTTTTCGATCTTTCGTAAGATTTTTTTAACTTCAAGATGGAAGGTATTTACAACTTCAAGATAGAAGGTATTTAAAAATGTTCCATGGTTCACACGAGCGCTTTCGATTCTTTCTTGAATCATCATCAGGTAGAGATAAAATATTAAAAATAGAAGACTTCCGGTTCTTTGACTGGCATGGCTCTTGTGGGCTGCGACGTTGTTTGGCTGTGGAATTTATTATATACAATCTCTCACATTCTGAAAATCCTATCATAAGTTGCTCGCTTGGTTAGCATTGCTGGATGGCATCGTCCTTTCGAGTTAAAACTCCTACTTGTGAGACATCAGCTTGGGGTTATTAGCTGGTTGGATGACCGCGTCCCTTGTTGAGACGAAGTAGGTTCATTTCACAGTCGGATTTCGGCGCGGTTTACTTGATCTGTGTTGGTTAATTGAAATTCTTGTGTGCCGGGCGTTTGCTCAGTTGGTAGAGTGCTTGCCTTGCATGCAAGAGGCTCGGGTTTCGAATCCTGAGTTCGGATGTGTCTAACTGATGAGCCCAAATGAGGGCGAAACTCGAGTCTTGGACTTCTGGTTCTTTGACTGTCATGGCTCTTGTGGGCTGCGACGTTGTTTGGCTGTGGAATTTATTATATATATATATATATATATATATATCATGAGTTCTGTCTGAATTTTTACCTTTGTTTTTTAAATTGAACGTAACTTAAAAAAATATTGTAAGTATTGTGTACTTTTTTTACATTATTATGTTCAGATGCATTTTACCTGATTACATTTTTATTTACAGAACGATCAAATTTACATTTGCTGGATTACAAACCTACTAACATGGAAATGCCTAAGAATCATTTGAAGCATATAATGGTTTATGAGTTCAAGAAAGAAAACTCAGCAGCCGAAGCGGTTAGAAATATTCCCTCGGTTCATGGAAAGGAAATGAGTGAATGGTTTGCGAAATTCAGAAGTGGAGATTTCACTCTTGAAGATGAAGATAGAAGCGGACGCCCAGTTGAGTTTACTTATAAGTTTCTTGATGCAGCTCTTGAAGAAAATCCTGCTTTATCAGTTGAAGAATTGGTAATAACACTGAGTTCAAACCATACAATTGTTCATCGCCATCTTCAACAACAGTGAAAAGTTCCTAAACTAAATTGGGTCCTTCACGAATTTTCTGAAAACAATCTCAAATCCCGAGTCGACATCTGCTCTTCTCTCCATTCTCGCAAACTTGTTTCACCTTTTAGCATAGACGTATGACTGGTGATGAAAAATGGATCTTTTATCGAAATGTTAAACGTCGTAAACAATGGTTTGGAAAAGGGTAAAGACCTCAGCCACAGCCGAAAATAGAACTTCATGGTAATAAGGTTCTTCTTTCAATATGGTGGGATTGCTAAGAAATAATCACCTTGGAATTCTTAATGCAAGAATTAATGCTCAAATCTGATATCAGCAATTAGAGTGTTTGAACCCAGGTTTGAGGGAAAAATTGACCGGCTCTAGTGAATCAAACAAAGTTGATGCTTCATCAGGTCTATGCACGGCCCCACACAGCAAAAATCACCACACAATAGATCTAAGAACTTGGTTGGGAGAAAATTCCTCATCCATACTATTCTCATGATATATATGATATATATATATATATATATATATATATATATATATATATATATATATATATATATATATATATATCAATCATATATATATATGTAAATAATATATATATATATGATGTATATATAATATCAATGATATATATATATGATATATGTATATAAATAAATGATATATATATATGATATATAAATATATATATGATATATAAATATATAATATATGAGATATATATAATATATATATTAATATATCTATCTATCTATCTATATATTATAAATCACATATACATCAATTCTATATATCATATATATTAGGCATTTATATATCATTATATCATATATACATGTATATATATATATATATATATATTCAGAATGTGTGATATAATATATAATTATTTCCACTGCGAGACAACATTACAAGCATCGTGGCTCTTGCTGGCCCTGCAATGTTGTCTGGCAGTGGAAATAATTATATATTAATGAAAACAAAGGAATGTAGTGTTTACCTGATATACACAATGGTAAATCTCAAACTAATATAAATAACAGTATTTTTATATATAAAATGTAATCCCAACCCAATTAAAAAAAGCTCAATATGCAATAGAGAGTAGAGCTTATTATAAGAGAAAGAAATTTAAAACTGTAAGTTTAAATTTACAATCAAATTTTATTGTGCGAATGAATACTCCAAAAATTGTTTTATGGAGTATTCAATCGAACAATAAAATTTTATTGTAAATTTCAACTTACAGTTTTAATTTTCTTTCTCTTTATATATATAATTTCTTTCTCTCCCATATATATATATATATATATATATATATACACACACACACACACACACACACACACACACACACATATATATATATATATATATTGAATTTTAAAGAGGCTGTTGATAGTGTTCAATTAAAAAGAGCAAGATATTATTTAATAAATTTAGGAAAACAAAATTATCATAGGTCGCTACAATAAATTTACTGTTTCTGTCTTAAAACACACCGTCAGGCAACAACTGAGCTCTTGTCTTATTTCGTATTTTGTTTGTATATTTTTTTGGCCCACCATAACCGCCTAGAATTTATTGAGAATTTGACTTTTCTACTTTTCAAACTTTCACCATTTACTCTAGTATAATTTCATCCCAATAGTTGCACCAACACAACCTGAAGATGATTGGTGGTCGAATCGAAACCGCTCGTGATTTTTTATGGAACTATTAATAATACCTTCGATTTCATTATATAAAACACTATACGAAAACTGAAAAAAAAAAAGAATAATAAAACGTCGTATTCAATAATGCTAGCTTGAATTTGAAAAATGCTGCCTAGATATACCCATTTCGTTCATATATATATATATATATATATATATATATATATATATATATATATATATATATATATATATATATATATATACACTTGTGCCCGATATTATTCATACCCCTCGGATCTTTGAGCTTTCTATAAGAATATTGCTCAAACCAGAAGGTAGACAATATTAAAGGGATTTCAAACAATAAATCAAGCATAAGCATTTAATATAAACTCAACAAATAAATAAATTATGCAAGTTTGAAACATTATACAAAGAAAAACAATAATGGCACTAGTTCAAAATTATTCATACCTCTCTTACTAATAGTCAATAGCATGCCCTTTATTCTTAATAACTGCCTGTAACCGTTTTGGATATTTATCAACAAGGTTTTTACAAGCATCAACACTGATTTTTGACCATTCTTCAATGCAGTAGTTCTCCAAATCCCTCAAATTTCTAGGTTTCCGCTTTTTAACCTCAGTTTTCAATATGTGCCAGAGGTTTTCGATAGGGTTCAGGTCGGGACTCTGGCTAGGCCATTCCAAAACATTAATTTGATTATGCTCAAACCATTTCTTGACTATTTTGGCAGTATGTTTTGGATCATTATCCTGTTGAAGGACCCAGTTTGGTCCTAAATAGAGCTTCTCCGCATCCTGTCTAATGTTTTTCTGGAGTATCTCCAAATATTGCTCCTTCTTCATGGTTCCATCTATCTTGACCAAACTACCTGGACCACTAGCCGAAAAGGAGCCCCAAAACATTAGGCTACCACCACCATGTTTCACCGTGGGTATGGTGTTCTTTGGGTTGTAAGCTTCTCCTTTCTTCTTCCAAACGTAAGAAGCATCCATATGGCCAAACAATTCAATTGTTGTTTCGTCAGTCCACAAAATACTTGAGAAAACGGACTCTGGAGAATTCACATGGGTCCTAGCAGACTTTAGACGTACTGCAAGGTGTTTTACGGTGTGCAATGGAGTCCTTCTTGGTCTTCTTCCTTTCAGACCATTTTCATGCAGAGTCCTTTGCAATGTTTGCCTTGATATTTTTATGCCAGAAGACTCCAGATTTTCTAAAATGTCCTTAGTAGTGGTGGTTGGATTTGCATTAACACTTCTTACAATATTCCTGGTGGCTCTAGCAGACAGTTTCCTTTTCCTTCCTCTACCAATCAGGTTGTTTGTTGTGTGGTGGCTCTGGAATTTTTTGATGATGCTCTGTACTGTTGCTGTAGGGACCTCAAATTTCTTGGAAATTGACTTGTAATCTAAACCATCCTTATGTGAATTAACAATTTTAGTCCTAAGATCATTACTAAGCTCTTTTTTCTTCCCCATTCTAATAATTTTTATTCTTTTATTGGTTTTCAGTTGATATCATTTTAATTTCTGAAAAATGCAAAAAACGAAATGAAATTAATCAAAGGTTGTATAAAAGCATTCAAAATAAGAATCAAACAGGAAAAAAACAGTCAGAAACTCGATTAATACTGAAAAAAAGGGGGTATGATTATTTTTGAACATTGCAGATTTTATAAATAGCTGTATATTTCTTTTATTACAAGTATCCCGAGATTTTAAAATGACGACAATGATCAGAAGAGGTTTATAAAGACTATATATCAATATGGACGTAAACAATAAATTCTTACAAAGTTACACCTAATAAACTCAATTTTCAAGGGGGGTATGAATAATATCGGGCACAAGTGTATATATATATGTATATATATATACAGTAATTTATGAGGACTCGTGTTTCGAGGTACTACCTCTCGCCAGCGTAGCTTGAGTATTTCTAGGTTTCAGTAATATGATCGAATGCGTTCACCTTTACGTAATGAAATCCTAGATGCGATTACGTGTTATTT
>NC_136513.1:35355830-35360397 GCF_053919585.1 Euprymna scolopes
CGATGTAACCTTCGACTTTCTTCAGAAATATATATAGTAATATGTAGTAATAACAGTGATCTATATTGATAAGTTGGAAAATTGTACATCTAAAAAACAAAAATAAATTTGTCTGCCAAAATTCATTCTACAAACATCCGCAATGACTCTTACCGTAACGGATTAAGTACCAGGTAAACTTCAGCTCTGAGTGACACTTTTGCGGAGGTTTATTATTCAATCTTCAGTGCGGGCGATACTGAGAATACAATTCCGAATTACCTAAAACTACTGCCCTTCATGATTGACAGAACGAGAGCATGATGCCCCAGCGAATTAAATAAAGAGTTCTGTTCGAAATTTCGTGCAGACTCCCGAGTTCGACAGAAAGATTCCAGAGTTCGCTAAACTACGCCTAAAGAAGATCTAAGGTTACATCGACCGAAATAGTGTAAAAATAACATTCAAGATAAGAACAGTAGTCCGAATAATCCCAATAATACGTACTTTGCATTCCTCATCTCAAAAGTTCAGAAACAAACGAATATCAGTTGAAAAATCATGGCCATGGATTTATTAATATAAATAACATTTATACAAACCAGTCTTTTAAGGCGTTGGATCCTTCCTCAAAAAAAAAAAAAAAAAAAGGCATAATTAGCTGAAGCTGCGAAGGTAATTGTAAAATTCATAGTCGGAAAAAATCTATATATCTATAATAGTTAAATGTTAATGGGTCAAAATTGGGGCCAAGATGAAAAAAAAAACAAAAAAAAACTGACCTCTGCGATCTTTACCAAATTACTCAGACAATTTTTGGTCTAAACATTTGAAATTTTACATGAAGTGTATTCAAACATAGGACAAGCTTTTTAATCGGTTTTTGGCCGAGAATTTGGCTGTGAATGGGTCAAAGTTTAAAAGTTTTTTTTTATCTTTGCAGTCTCTAGCGAACTATTCAGCCAATTTTTGGCTAAACATTTGAGATTTTACACAAAGGGTATTCAGACATGCAGCAAGCTTTTTAATCAGTTTTGGGGCAAAAATTGTGCTGCCAAGAGGTCAAAGTTCAAAGAGTAAGCCTTTGCAGAATTTACCAAACTTCTTCGCCAACTTTGGGTCTAAACACTAGACAAGTCAATTTTTTTAACACACACATATCTATATATATATATATATTATATATATATATATATATATATATATATATATATATATATATATATATATATATATATATATATATATATATATATGCACATAAAGTTATCAACATAGGGCCCGCGCAAAGCTGGCCTGAACTGCTAGTATTACATAAAAGGAAGAAACTAAAGTTAAATACTTTTTTACTGGAAAAATATCATATAGTGATTCGTGACCCCGTAAAGGTCGCGAGTGTCTTCAATGGATCAGGTATTTTTCAAGCTCTTACATTCTCTGGTTAAGGTACAAAACAAAACGTTTACTACATTAAGCGTCTCACTAGCTGGGTTGCATAGCTTTTCACACCTATATTGATAATAATATTTTAAGAGATATATGTTCTAAGGAGAATTCAATATGCTTTAATTTTTGTAATACATAATACAGAATTTTAAAATCCTTTTAGATGTTTATTGAAAATAAAAAAAATAAAATCTAATTAGTTGGTCGCATCTGTTTCAAACATTTAGTTAAGGTGTCGTGACTGACAAAAATGTTTGGAACCCCTGTTCTAATTGAAAAGTAAAAATTGGTTCATCAGAATATAATACTGGTCTATTAGAATAATTGCTGTTGTTGACAAACGAAGAACATCGGACACAAGTACTTTACATGTTAGGTTAAATAAATAAATAAATAATAATAATAATAATACTTTTAAAATTCTTTAAAAAAACGTTAATGCAAGAAAATTATTTCGACCTTTAAAATTATAAACATTTTAAACCGATTATTTTATTTGCTTTATAGGAAGAATTATTTATCCTTAGAATCCTGCTTCAACAAACGATAAAAATGGGAAGCAAGTACATTTTATGCACTTATAAGTAGGACTGTGACAACAGAGTATTCTTTTCATTTCTTTGACTCTCAAGTATATATCCGACATAGTTTGACACACTTAATCAACCGAGAACCGCACCCGTCTATATACAAATACACACACACACACACACACACACACACACACACACACACACACACACACACACACACACACACACACACACATATATATATATATATATATATAATATATATATATATATACTTGTTTATTGTTATATAAACATGCTCACATCCCGCTGCTACAAAATAGCCACTTGTTTCAATCAAACAACAGATATCATCAGGCAGCGACTTGACTATTCAAAAGTTCAATAAATAAACTAGGTTATTCATTGAACTTTTGAATAGTCAAGTCGCTGCCTGATGATATCTGTTATTTGATTGAAACAAGTGGCTATTTGTAGCAGCGGGATGTGAGCATGTTTATATAACAATAAACAAGTATTATCAGCTCTTTTTATTGAGCACTATCTAACAAGCTCGTTGAATTCATTAGTCAATTACCTTTGAATAAAAAACCGAGTATATATATATATATATATATATATATATATATATATATATATATATATATATATAAGATATTAACGGATATATACTCAAGAGTCAATAACAATGAAAATAATATGCTGTTGTCACAGCCCTACTTATAAGTCCCCGCTTATCAAAGCCTAAAAGCCACTCAAGAATAGGGTTAATAAGTTTATTGGATGGTAAGACTTTAACAGAGCACGAACACTCGTATGGCAGCTGTATGCAAATGACCGAGTCGTGTGCGAGACGCTGTTATGGCAAAAAGAAAGGAGAAAGATTATAAAAAGAATGTCTGCGCAGACCGATGATCACATTAGAACCAAGTGGGTGACGTCACAGCTGAGACGAGGAGTCACACGTGGCCGGAGAAGGAGGAATAGAGTTTTTTTTTGTAAAAACATAGAAACGAGTTGAAGTTCTCACCTCTTCCTTTCTTATGTTCCTTGCGACGGAGTCTGCACGTGTTGGGTCTTTATATATGAACACATACGTTACAAGACAACATCCTAAAGATTATTGACGAACGTTTAAAAACTGGGTAGAACTAAACTATTTAAAAATGGCCCTACCCCCCAAAAAAATTTGCTAACATTGGAAATAATATAAAAAAAAGCATGTCATAATCAGTTGGAAAGAAGCTCTGTGGTATTGCTTTTCACTGACGGGAAGATTTGTAATGAAATTGTGCTTATGGAAGTAAGGAAAATTATTTATAGTTGTTGCAGCTGGACGAGTTTTAGAATGTTTTATAAGGAGGATGCCAAAGGTTAGAATTTAGTCGACTACTTACAATGAAGGTCCTGGATATGACCTTAAACTATACCCGATGGTTTGTGGGCTTTGAGGAGCCGCCCTTTAATTTGCCATTGATTCCAGGTCAACTCGGGGTTGTAGTACCTGTTAGGGTCCCAACTATGGGTTTAATAGAAACCGACTTGAAAAAAAAAAATATATTCTATCAAAAAAAATTCTTCAAAATCATTGCATTCGGCATTAAATAACCTGAAAAGGGTTGATATGCCGTAAAATAAAAACAACTATTTTATTTCCAAAAACTAGGAGGCGATATGTTTAGCCAATATAAGTATTTTGGGTAAAGAATTTAAACGAAAACTATTTGTGCCAATGATATAATGAAAGACAAAAAAAACAAAACAAAATAAAAATAGTGTGAATAACGTATAAACATGTTAGATGGATTGCTATTTAGGTTTAACTTTAAGTACTGATTATTATTATCGTGGAGATGAAATTAGATTTGCTTTTAAGAGAAAAATGCAATTCAATGACAATATGATTAAATGACGTTTTAGGAATTTAACTTGACTAGATCCCATAAACAATAACAAGGAGTAGGAGTCTTTGTGGACATGCAAATGACGTAATCACAAAGAACTAGTTCAATATATACACGGACGTATCAGTTAGTGACAGTCGAAAGTCGGTCGAAGAAGTCGGAGAGAAGACGCTGTGGAAGCCGGTGAAAATCAAGATCCAAAATGTGAAGTCAAAACGTTGTATGGTCCTGGATATGACCTTAAACTATATCCAGTAGTGAGGCCCCAGCTTGTGGACTTTGGGAGTGTGGAGCCACCCTTTTATTTACCATTGCTCCCAGGTCCACTCTGACCCGGAGTGGTAGTACCTGTTAGGGTCCCAACTATGGGTTAAATAGAAACCGACTCGAAAACAACAAATATAATCTATTAAAAAATGTTCTTCAAAATCTTTGGATTCGGCATTAAATAACCCGAAAAGGGTTGATATACCGTAAAACAAGAACAACCAACCAACAACTTACAATGAAACTAACGATAGAGATGAAAAAGCATAATTGCCTGTATTCTGTGAGAAAGAGGTTGCGTGGAAAGAGGAAGGCACCTCATTAGATCTCGAAGTCGATGCTGTACTCTAAATGAGAGAACTAGCTTAGGAATGTAACTAATAAATAAATAAAATATTTGTATCAGAAAGGCGTTCAAATTTCAGCCGCAACGAAATT
>NC_136513.1:35360497-35362997 GCF_053919585.1 Euprymna scolopes
ACACACACACATATATATACATATATATATATATAGCTTAATGTAAAAGGAAAAGAGAAAATTCAATTCCACAAAATAAATTACCACGCAGCAACAATACACACCCTATTTAACCATAATACACATACCCCTTAATCTCAATACTATGTTAAAGACCATATACAATCTTATATATCATACTATATATAAAAAACTTCTCCTTATTTATTTAGAATTCAATAAAGCTTCCCCCAACATTCTATAATTCCTCTTAATCTTTTCCGTCCCTAATGAACCTTATGCTAGGCGCTGCATCTTCCCCATGCTACCTAGTACCATCTCTACTCTTCTGATGAGAAGCATTAAGCTTCGAAATGCCCTGGCATAAAGAGTCCCTTCTATCCCCCAAATTTTGCTTGTATTCCATTATTCAATAAATGATCCATTCTAATATCTACCAATATATAGTTTTGTGTCTTCATTCCATACTCTTGTCCTATTATATATATATATATATATATATATATATATGTATATATATATATATATATATGTATATATATATATATATATATATATATATATTCATTCATGCAATTTTGGATGTTTTTTCTTTGACTTCCCTTACTCTATGACTTTTAATTACTCAAGCAATTTTTAATTGAGATTTTCCATGTCTCACTGACTTTTACAAGTAAGGTGTAAACCATTATAACTATTTGCTAGTATTTTCTCCTCTGAAAAGATGGTAGACATCGAAATCCTATAAGATAACGAGTTAAAATATTGCAAATGCATTCTTTGTCTTACATAGAATAATAAAAATCTTTTGATCTCAAACTCAAACATTTCACGTCATAAATTTTTAAATTTATTGAATGATTAAATTTATATATATATATATATATATATATATATATATATATATATATATATTAGTGTATTTAGGCAGCATTCCTTCATTCAGGCAAACATTATTAAAAACAACAGAGATACCTTGCTTAATGATTCTTTTTTCATTTTTTTTTCGATCTTTCGTAAGATTTTTTTAACTTCAAGATGGAAGGTATTTACAACTTCAAGATAGAAGGTATTTAAAAATGTTCCATGGTTCACACGAGCGCTTTCGATTCTTTCTTGAATCATCATCAGGTAGAGATAAAATATTAAAAATAGAAGACTTCCGGTTCTTTGACTGGCATGGCTCTTGTGGGCTGCGACGTTGTTTGGCTGTGGAATTTATTATATACAATCTCTCACATTCTGAAAATCCTATCATAAGTTGCTCGCTTGGTTAGCATTGCTGGATGGCATCGTCCTTTCGAGTTAAAACTCCTACTTGTGAGACATCAGCTTGGGGTTATTAGCTGGTTGGATGACCGCGTCCCTTGTTGAGACGAAGTAGGTTCATTTCACAGTCGGATTTCGGCGCGGTTTACTTGATCTGTGTTGGTTAATTGAAATTCTTGTGTGCCGGGCGTTTGCTCAGTTGGTAGAGTGCTTGCCTTGCATGCAAGAGGCTCGGGTTTCGAATCCTGAGTTCGGATGTGTCTAACTGATGAGCCCAAATGAGGGCGAAACTCGAGTCTTGGACTTCTGGTTCTTTGACTGTCATGGCTCTTGTGGGCTGCGACGTTGTTTGGCTGTGGAATTTATTATATATATATATATATATATATATATCATGAGTTCTGTCTGAATTTTTACCTTTGTTTTTTAAATTGAACGTAACTTAAAAAAATATTGTAAGTATTGTGTACTTTTTTTACATTATTATGTTCAGATGCATTTTACCTGATTACATTTTTATTTACAGAACGATCAAATTTACATTTGCTGGATTACAAACCTACTAACATGGAAATGCCTAAGAATCATTTGAAGCATATAATGGTTTATGAGTTCAAGAAAGAAAACTCAGCAGCCGAAGCGGTTAGAAATATTCCCTCGGTTCATGGAAAGGAAATGAGTGAATGGTTTGCGAAATTCAGAAGTGGAGATTTCACTCTTGAAGATGAAGATAGAAGCGGACGCCCAGTTGAGTTTACTTATAAGTTTCTTGATGCAGCTCTTGAAGAAAATCCTGCTTTATCAGTTGAAGAATTGGTAATAACACTGAGTTCAAACCATACAATTGTTCATCGCCATCTTCAACAACAGTGAAAAGTTCCTAAACTAAATTGGGTCCTTCACGAATTTTCTGAAAACAATCTCAAATCCCGAGTCGACATCTGCTCTTCTCTCCATTCTCGCAAACTTGTTTCACCTTTTAGCATAGACGTATGACTGGTGATGAAAAATGGATCTTTTATCGAAATGTTAAACGTCGTAAACAATGGTTTGGAAAAGGGTAAAGACCTCAGCCACAGCCGAAAATAGAACTTCATGGTAATAAGGTTCTTCTTTCAATATGGTGGGATTGCTAAGAAATAATCACCTTGGAATTCTTAATGCAAGAATTAATGCTCAAATCTGATATCAGCAATTAGAGTGTTTGAACCCAGGTTTGAGGGAAAAATTG
>NC_136513.1:35370497-35397997 GCF_053919585.1 Euprymna scolopes
AGTCCAACGTTAACAAATTCCTGATGAACCGCCACCTTAAGTAAACACTTCATCAAATCTCCACACTAACGTAATGTACTTGCAATAACCCTTATCCCTGAGTGGCTTCCGGGCCTTGATAAGTGGTGATCACTGTGTAAAAAAAACAAACTTTCATCATATCTTGCTTTGGTTTTGATACCCCCAAATTCGAAGCTATCTCTTTACAACCCTTCCTTTTCATAACCTATCATACTTTCACAGAGTCCATTTTCTGTAGGCTGTTTTTTAACACAGTCAGCGACGGGTACTTTTGCTAGTATATATATATATATATATATATATATATATATATATATATATATATATATATATATATTATGCTTTTGTATATTAATCTATGTGGTTAAATGAAGTACCTATATTTATATAAATATATATTTATACATTTATACATGCATATAGATTTATACATACATACATACATACATACATATATATATATATATATATATATATATATATATATATATACATTTTTTCACACACACATATATACTTATATATGTTTAGAGATATATATATATACTTATATATATACATATATAATATATATATATATATGTGTGTGTGTGTGTGTGTGTGTGTGTGTGTGTGTGTGTTATACGACCGGGAAAAGCCTAGCGCCCCACTCCCACCTCTTGTTTGTTTTAAAAGGAAAAGGGATTTATACTCATTATAGAATCTCTCTTCTATAATTCAGCTTGTCTAAATTATAAAAATGAAAAGCAAGCGAATATTTTCTGTATTTGGATTATTCAAACTAATCCTGTGTTTTATTCTCACAACGTTTCAGCCGATGTAACCTTCGACTTTCTTCAGAAATATATATAGTAATATGTAGTAATAACAGTGATCTATATTGATAAGTTGGAAAATTGTACATCTAAAAAACAAAAATAAATTTGTCTGCCAAAATTCATTCTACAAACATCCGCAATGACTCTTACCGTAACGGATTAAGTACCAGGTAAACTTCAGCTCTGAGTGACACTTTTGCGGAGGTTTATTATTCAATCTTCAGTGCGGGCGATACTGAGAATACAATTCCGAATTACCTAAAACTACTGCCCTTCATGATTGACAGAACGAGAGCATGATGCCCCAGCGAATTAAATAAAGAGTTCTGTTCGAAATTTCGTGCAGACTCCCGAGTTCGACAGAAAGATTCCAGAGTTCGCTAAACTACGCCTAAAGAAGATCTAAGGTTACATCGACCGAAATAGTGTAAAAATAACATTCAAGATAAGAACAGTAGTCCGAATAATCCCAATAATACGTACTTTGCATTCCTCATCTCAAAAGTTCAGAAACAAACGAATATCAGTTGAAAAATCATGGCCATGGATTTATTAATATAAATAACATTTATACAAACCAGTCTTTTAAGGCGTTGGATCCTTCCTCAAAAAAAAAAAAAAAAAAAGGCATAATTAGCTGAAGCTGCGAAGGTAATTGTAAAATTCATAGTCGGAAAAAATCTATATATCTATAATAGTTAAATGTTAATGGGTCAAAATTGGGGCCAAGATGAAAAAAAAAACAAAAAAAAACTGACCTCTGCGATCTTTACCAAATTACTCAGACAATTTTTGGTCTAAACATTTGAAATTTTACATGAAGTGTATTCAAACATAGGACAAGCTTTTTAATCGGTTTTTGGCCGAGAATTTGGCTGTGAATGGGTCAAAGTTTAAAAGTTTTTTTTTATCTTTGCAGTCTCTAGCGAACTATTCAGCCAATTTTTGGCTAAACATTTGAGATTTTACACAAAGGGTATTCAGACATGCAGCAAGCTTTTTAATCAGTTTTGGGGCAAAAATTGTGCTGCCAAGAGGTCAAAGTTCAAAGAGTAAGCCTTTGCAGAATTTACCAAACTTCTTCGCCAACTTTGGGTCTAAACACTAGACAAGTCAATTTTTTTAACACACACATATCTATATATATATATATATATATATATATATATATATATATATATCTATATATATATATATATATATATATATATATATATATATATATATATATGCACATAAAGTTATCAACATAGGGCCCGCGCAAAGCTGGCCTGAACTGCTAGTATTACATAAAAGGAAGAAACTAAAGTTAAATACTTTTTTACTGGAAAAATATCATATAGTGATTCGTGACCCCGTAAAGGTCGCGAGTGTCTTCAATGGATCAGGTATTTTTCAAGCTCTTACATTCTCTGGTTAAGGTACAAAACAAAACGTTTACTACATTAAGCGTCTCACTAGCTGGGTTGCATAGCTTTTCACACCTATATGATAATAATATTTTAAGAGATATATGTTCTAAGGAGAATTCAATATGCTTTAATTTTGTAATACATAAATACAGAATTTTAAAATCCTTTTAGATGTTTATTGAAAATAAAAAAAATAAAATCTAATTAGTTGGTCGCATCTGTTTCAAACATTTAGTTAAGGTGTCGTGACTGACAAAATGTTTGGAACCCCTGTTCTAATTGAAAAGTAAAAATTGGTTCATCAGAATATAATACTGGTCTATTAGAATAATTGCTGTTGTTGACAAACGAAGAACATCGGACACAAGTACTTTACATGTTAGGTTAAATAAATAAATAAATAATAATAATAATAATACTTTTAAAATTCTTTAAAAAAAACGTTAATGCAAGAAATTATTTCGACCTTTAAAATATAAACATTTAAACCGATTATTTTATTTGCTTTATAGGAAGAATTATTTATCCTTAGAATCCTGCTTCAACAAACGATAAAAATGGGAAGCAAGTACATTTTATGCACTTATAAGTAGGACTGTGACAACAGAGTATTCTTTTCATTTCTTTGACTCTCAAGTATATATCCGACATAGTTTGACACACTTAATCAACCGAGAACCGCACCCGTCTATATACAAATACACACACACACACACACACACACACACACACACACACACACACACACACACACACACACACACACACACACACATATATATATATATATATATATAATATATATATATATATACTTGTTTATTGTTATATAAACATGCTCACATCCCGCTGCTACAAATAGCCACTTGTTTCAATCAAACAACAGATATCATCAGGCAGCGACTTGACTATTCAAAAGTTCAATAAATAAACTAGGTTATTCATTGAACTTTTGAATAGTCAAGTCGCTGCCTGATGATATCTGTTATTTGATTGAAACAAGTGGCTATTTGTAGCAGCGGGATGTGAGCATGTTTATATAACAATAAACAAGTATTATCAGCTCTTTTTATTGAGCACTATCTAACAAGCTCGTTGAATTCATTAGTCAATTACCTTTGAATAAAAAACCCGAGTATATATATATATATATATATATATATATATATATATATATATATATATATATATATAAGATATTAACGGATATATACTCAAGAGTCATAACAATGAAAATAATATGCTGTTGTCACAGCCCTACTTATAAGTCCCCGCTTATCAAAGCCTAAAAGCCACTCAAGAATAAGGGTTAATAAGTTTATTGGATGGTAAGACTTTAACAGAGCACGAACACTCGTATGGCAGCTGTATGCAAATGACCGAGTCGTGTGCGAGACGCTGTTATGGCAAAAAGAAAGGAGAAAGATTATAAAAAGAATGTCTGCGCAGACCGATGATCACATTAGAACCAAGTGGGTGACGTCACAGCTGAGACGAGGAGTCACACGTGGCCGGAGAAGGAGGAATAGAGTTTTTTTTTGTAAAAACATAAGAAACGAGTTGAAGTTCTCACCTCTTCCTTTCTTATGTTCCTTGCGACGGAGTCTGCACGTGTTGGGTCTTTATATATGAACACATACGTTACAAGACAACATCCTAAAGATTATTGACGAACGTTAAAACTGGGTAGAACTAAACTATTTAAAAATGGCCCTACCCCCCAAAAAAATTTGCTAACATTGGAAATAATATAAAAAAAAGCATGTCATAATCAGTTGGAAAGAAGCTCTGTGGTATTGCTTTTCACTGACGGGAAGATTTGTAATGAAATTGTGCTTATGGAAGTAAGGAAAATTATTTATAGTTGTTGCAGCTGGACGAGTTTTAGAATGTTTTATAAGGAGGATGCCAAAGGTTAGAATTTAGTCGACTACTTACAATGAAGGTCCTGGATATGACCTTAAACTATACCCGATGGTTTGTGGGCTTTGAGGAGCCGCCCTTTAATTGCCATTGATTCCAGGTCAACTCGGGGTTGTAGTACCTGTTAGGGTCCCAACTATGGGTTTAATAGAAACCGACTTGAAAAAAAAAAATATATTCTATCAAAAAAAATTCTTCAAAATCATTGCATTCGGCATTAAATAACCTGAAAAGGGTTGATATGCCGTAAAATAAAAACAACTATTTTATTTCCAAAAACTAGGAGGCGATATGTTTAGCCAATATAAGTATTTTGGGTAAAGAATTTAAACGAAAACTATTTGTGCCAATGATATAATGAAAGACAAAAAAACAAAACAAAATAAAAATAGTGTGAATAACGTATAAACATGTTAGATGGATTGCTATTTAGGTTTAACTTTAAGTACTGATTATTATTATCGTGGAGATGAAATTAGATTTGCTTTTAAGAGAAAAATGCAATTCAATGACAAATATGATTAAATGACGTTTTAGGAATTTAACTTGACTAGATCCCATAAACAATAACAAGGAGGAATCTTACATAAATAAAAACATATTTTCAGAAAAAGGAATGTGCGTTAACAATAATAATCCCTAAATACGTGACACCAGTATCGGCTGATAGGAGTCTTTGTGGACATGCAAATGACGTAATCACAAAGAACTAGTTCAATATATACACGGACGTATCAGTTAGTGACAGTCGAAAGTCGGTCGAAGAAGTCGGAGAGAAGACGCTGTGGAAGCCGGTGAAATCAAGATCCAAAATGTGAAGTCAAAACGTTGTATGGTCCTGGATATGACCTTAAACTATATCCAGTAGTGAGGCCCCAGCTTGTGGACTTTGGGGAGTGTGGAGCCACCCTTTTATTACCATTGCTCCCAGGTCCACTCTGACCCGGAGTGGTAGTACCTGTTAGGGTCCCAACTATGGGTTAAATAGAAACCGACTCGAAAACAACAAATATATTCTATTAAAAAATGTTCTTCAAAATCTTTGGATTCGGCATTAAATAACCCGAAAAGGGTTGATATACCGTAAAACAAGAACAACCAACCAACAACTTACAATGAAACTAACGATAGAGATGAAAAAGCATAATTGCCTGTATTCTGTGAGAAAGAGGTTGCGTGGAAAGAGGAAGGCACCTCATTAGATCTCGAAGTCGATGCTGTACTCTAAATGAGAGAACTAGCTTAGGAATGTACTAATAAATAAATAAAAAAATATTTGTATCAGAAAGGCGTTCAAATTTCAGCCGCAACGAAATTAAGGAAATGTGGCACTTCGATAAAATTAAAGAAATGAAGAAATTTGACTTTATTAAGCACGTAAATAGTTAAAACTAAAGATTTTTAGGCAAAAAATGTGTCTATTTTAATAAAGTTTCTAGCCGGAGTAACTATTATATAAAAGAAACTCAAGTAAAATATATATTTTTATAACACGAAAAAAGAAACATATATTTATTAATGGTCGGGCAACGCCGGGAAAGAGACAGCTCTGGAAATTGAAGTAACGAAATAAACCGAGCAATACCAGCTTTTTCCAAAAATAGCAAACAGAACAAAAGAACGCCCCCTGATGTAATTACGTCCCAGATTCTGACAGATGACGTAAAAAGACGTCAAATGCGGAACAAAGGAACAATAGGATGAATTCATAATAAATAAATAAACAAGTGTTTGTGATTTAAAGCAGTGAGTCAACCAAACGCATATATGCGCATTTTTTGTCGTCGTCATCTTTCTCAGCTCCAAGTATCAAATAGACGGTATTGTTTTCATACACCGATTTCGACTTGTATTTGATAAATACGAAATATTTTCCATGAGCATTGGTATCGTTGAAAGTACTTATAAAACTGATTGATATACACTCGCCCGCACGAAAACAAACGCAGAGCTGATGTTTATACATACATTTCAAGACTTGTTCGAACACATTGTGGTTAATATACAGAAAGAGAACACGACACGCATATAAGCACAACACTAGACGATACACACGATAAAAATATGATCATAGATAAAAATATTACAATTAGAGAAATTTAAATATATACGCACACCCCGGTATACAACACAGTGTCACATAATAGAAGAAAATACAAATTGGATAGTCAGAATCAAATAATATTTAAGCAGAATAATTACAATGAATTATGAATTACGAAAGTCGAACAAAACCATTTTAAATATTAGATAAATAAAAAAAGAGCAATGAGAACGCAAAGGCTTATTCAAAAAATTACGTTCTAACGTGAATTTCTAAAGACGGATAAATTGTTCGGCAGTTTTCTGAAGTATATTCGAAAGAGATATATAGATAAAGAGATATATAGATAAAGAGAGAGAGAGAGAGAGACAGACAGACAGACAGACAGTTAGACAAAGTTAATCAACCGAGAGCGACATCACTCTATATAAAAGCATATAAAATATCAACGGATACACACTCGAGAGTCAAAACAACGAAAAGAATATGCGGCTGTCCTAGCCGTAATTATTAATTAGTATCTGCACCTATTGCTATAATTAGAAAACATTTTCATGAAGGACTTTACAATTTAACTCCCTTGCATGAAAATAAATGTAGTCTACCTTACGGTTCCTAACACCCAGAAGCTGTATTTTTATATCTATAATGATTGCTTGATTAGTTTGGGAGAAAAACCTATACATACAAATGTATAAACATATAAACAATCCAACTTGATCAATATAATAATGTAAACTCGATATTTTCTAACACAATAAATCATTAAATACAAATATAGAATTCTAATATGGTTGAACTTTACGAAAAAAAAAATGATGTATGTTTCTGGAAATTATTAGTTCGCTCTATTTGATTTCATAATATCCTACATTAATTCCGATATATCTGACTCTCACAAAATACTCATACTTACGAGTGTAACAGAGACACTGGCGCTGTAAGCAGCAGCAGTATGACAGGCAACATATTAAAATGATCGAGCCGGCTGAAGAGAAAGGAAAGAAAAAACAAGGATAAAAAGACATACGTGGTCGAAGGATCGACGGAGACGCACGAGTTCGAGACATAGCCGGAAAATAACAGCAAGCGACGCGTGGGTGACGAGAGCGTATTAAAAAAACATGGTGGACGTGAAAAACGTAATGAATTGTTTATTATAAGATGCAATGCGTTGTTGGAAATACCAAGAACAAAAGCCTTTTTTTCCTTTGTTATTGCTCTACATGTCAACATATAACGTAACATGTTGGCATATAACGTTACATGATATCCTACATTAATTCCGGCATATCTTACTCTCACAACATACTCATACATACGAGTGTAACAGAGTCTCTAGCGCTGTAAGCAGCAGCAACAGCAACATCAGCAACAGCAACAGCAGCAGCATGACAGTTAATATATTATAAATGATCGAGCCGGCTGCGCAAAGTGACGACACAGCGGATAAAGATAAAGGAAAGAAATAAACGAGGATAAAAAGACACAAGTGGCCGGAGGATCGACGGAGAAGCACGAGTTCGAGATATGGCCGGAAAATAACAGCAGGCGACACGTGAGTGACAAGAACGTCTTAAAAAGACATGATGGGCAAGAAAAACGAAATAAATTGGTTAAAACCAGGTGCAATGCGTTGTTGGAAATACCAAGAATAAATGCCTTTTGTAGACACGTCAACATATAACGTTACATGTCAACATATAACGTTACATGTCAACATATAACATTACATGTTGGCATATAACGTTCCATGTTAACATGTAATGCAACACGGGAAGCGCGAGTAATTTTAACTCACGTACAAAAATCTCCTGACACAACCATCTTAAACCGGAACTTATTTTTCAAAGGATAATTTTCCTAGCAAAGTACGTCATTGTTTTATTTTTAGATTCCGTAATATTGTATTTCAGCTATTATATTTTCATTAGCGAAATCCGAGTAGCTCCCCAGAGCCGACTCTCCCTACTTTTCATTGGCTGAATACAATCCTATTCTGGAATAAGCGAATATAATTTATGAACATTAAAAACAGCTGAAATCAAAACATGGCGTCTTCTATTGACCCAGCTAATATCTTTATTTATATAATTCGTATTTTTTTTTAAATACAATAATTACACAGGGCAACAATTCGATTTGACAATGTAAGATGGGTTCTACCCCATAACCGACATGGCCGGACCGATAAAACCCGGATAAACCAAACAATGTGAAATGTATGTTTTAGATAATATAAAAAATGGACTCTCCCGTCGATTTCGACGTATGAGGTTCCGCCACAACAACTAAGTTGCTCGGAAATCCACACAGATGATTTGTTTATAGTGGTGAAGGCTTTGTGCATTGTGCAGAACCATCAACACTTTTGGTATTACTGTTGACCTCCGTCGGTGCAGATAACTGCCAAAAAACTGCGGTTTACTGTATTTATATATATTTATATATATATATATATATATATATATATATATATATATATATAATTATATATATATAATTATATATATATATAATTATATATATATATATATAATTATATATATATATATATATATATATATATATATATATATATATATATATATATATATATATATATATATATATATATATATATATATATATATATATATGCGGGTTTCATTAAATAGCACAGATAACTCTTGCTTATTTTTCTTGTAATCCTCCTTTTCTCTTTGTCGGACCATTTTCTGAACGTTTTTTTCGAGTGAAAAAAGAAATTTCCCGTAATCGCGAACGTTTTCGACCTCCATTAGTCATCCTCAGGCGAGTAGTAAAAAATAAAAATTATAAAGTGAAATTGAAAAAATGAAAGTAGCAAGATGAAATGAAAAGACGATTAAAATCGCTTAAAATAAATAAAATACTCAAAAGCACTTGAGCGTGCCCTCCGTTTCATTTTGAGTCTGGTTAATCGTTGGGTTATTAATGTGGATTAACAATGCCTCAAAGATTGAGAGGCGCACCTCGCAATATGAGACGGTTAAAATGGCCGTGTTTTTTTATTAATATGTCTCTAAATTCAGTTTTAGGGGTGTGGTGGCATTGTTAATCCACATTAATATACCAACGATAAAATATTTTTTTTTGTATAGTTTCAAAGGTTAAAAACTTCAAAGACTATATATATATATATATATATATATATACATATATATATATATATATATTTATTTATTTATTTATTTAGATATATATATAATTATATTTATTTATATATATATATATTAATATATATATTTATATATGTATAGACATTAACCTTAATATCGCTTAAAAAATCAACAACAAAAACTACGTAAACGGATAAAGGATAAAAAAATACTAAACAGTAAATTGTCTATGGCATCATAGCGTAATAGATTAGAGCGCTGGATTGAAATATATAACGGTTTGAAACCAAACAACAGCCAAGCTATGCTGAAGAAGTGTAGGGCGCCGGAACACGCGTGTCCGTAAGTTACTATTATTAAAAATAATATATATATATATATATATATATATATATATATATATATATATATATATAATTATATATATATATATATATATATATTTCTTATTTTTCTTAGTGATTTATCTATCTGTCTATCTATTATTATATAAAAGAAATTGCGTCAGAGAGAGAGAGAGAGAGAGAGAGAGAGAGAGAGAGAGAGAGAGAGAGAGAGAGAGAGAGAGAGTTCCCTATGGAAATTTCACATGAAGATACTTTATGTGTCTGGGAGTGTTCTTACGTATGTGTTGTATGGGAATACATCTGATGATTATCAAAAATGAAAAATCAATTTAAAACAAAACGAATAAAAAAAAGAACAGCTGGTTTTGACCAAGGTTAACACTTTTATACAACCTAACATAACAAGTACATTTGAGAAGTCTTATCATCATACCAGCAGAAAAGCCCGGCCTATAAAATCAACTGTAAATTATTTTATAAGACAGGGGCGCGTTCTAAATGAATGTTTCTTTTTAGAGCACAATTGAATCAAATATACTTGGCTTTTGTAATTTTAACTTTAATTCGATGATGTAAAAATAATTTCATAAAACCATCAGTTGGTTCTTTGCTAAGACAGAGGCGCGTTCGAAATGAATGTTTCTGTTTAGAACACAATTGAACCATGATGCTTGACTTTTGCATTTTAAAGTTTAAGCGAAGCCGTTATTTGCCGATAATTTTATGAAATACTCCAGTAGATTTTTTACAATACATGTATTGTGAACTAAGTCACTCTTAATACATTGTGGGTGTGGTTCCTTAACTAGAACAGGCAATCAATCGATTTGATTAAAAAATAATTGATTTAATGGATTCCGATGACAGTAATGTATAGGATGGTGTCACATTTATTCATACTTGTTCGATCCCGGACAACGTCGGGTATCCCAGCTAGTATCAATTAAAAGTAAAACGCGATACAATGGTAATACATCGAAGTTGAACTATTTCCTCGGGTCTATATGATAATCAATTTTTTCGGCGGAAAATCCCCTTAAACTGTGAACATAGGTCGAAAGTGTCTGGCACTTCGACTGAAAGCGATCGATTTTAGCTGAAAGCGATGAATATGAGTACGAAAATTGACTAAATTACTTTTTTTTCTGTACAAATGTATTTTATACGTAATTAAGGAAGATTTGAATCGACTTAAGATATTCGTTGCTTCAATAGAATCATTACTGAACCACCGGCGGGTTTGAACAATTTATTCACACTCGATTACGGTATGTTCGCCCTTTTTCTTCTTTTCCTTCACTCTATCTCTCTGTCCCTCTATCTCTCTCTTTCTCCCCTCCCCTCTCACCCTCTCACTCTCTGTCTGTCTGTCTGTCTGTCTGTCGGTCTGTCTGTCTGTCTGTCTCTCTCTCTCTCTCTCTCTCTCTCTATATATATATATATATATATATATATATATAAACACATATATAAAAAAGGAACAAATCAAGTTGTGCGGTCATCAACGTTTCGTCTTTATTGCGAGACTTCATCGGGACGAATGATTCAAAGCAAGTCTCACAATAGACGAAACGTTGATGAACACATAACTTGGTTTGTTCCTTTTATATCTCTCTATTTCATCGGAATACTACTTCCAATATTCTCATCACACACACACACACACACACACACACACACACACACAAACGCACACACACGCACACACACACATATATAAATATATATATATATAATAGTGATAGGACGAATCCAATATTTTCCTCGATTCCGATACAATCAACGATTCCGACACAATTATCGATACCGATTGTGATTCTTTATAAATATTTAACTATAGAGCTGTTCCCCCCCCCTCAGTTAACATAAAAAAGACACCTGTTAAATGTGCAGATATCTTTAACGTAAAAGTACACTTGTAGGGGATGTCTATAGATTTTGGTTTTACCGATATTTTAAAATCAATAAATATTTATTTTTCAATTACTAATACAGCTACCAGTAGTAGAAGATTTTGTTTTAACAAAATTACAAAATAAAAGACAACTAAAGGAATCTTCCACTAAGCTACGAAGTCTATTTTGTACTCTATCACGGCAGGATAGGTTGCTTTTAGCAGCTCCTGCCCATATGTACCAGCAGTACTCCATTCTTAGACGTACTTGGCTTTTATACAGATGGAGAATTGCATCAGTAGTGAGACATCTTCTGGAGCGGTAGAAGGATCCCACCATTTTTCCAGCGACCTTGGCAACAAACTTCCATTTCAGATCAGCAGTAAACGTTTTGTAAATAAACAAGCAGCTCGAGCAGTGTAAAAGCGATGGGCGAATGTTTATTTAAGTGACAATTGATGAGGTCGTTTACGAGCACTGATTCATGATCCAGTGGTTAGAACTGCCGACTATCAACGCGATTATTGTACGTTCAATCCACGGCAAAGAAAAAGGTGCTAGTCTAACCACGCTGATGAGTTGTGATACAACGAAACAGTACTGTATGTGGGTGACTATATATATATATATATATATATATATATATATATATATATATATATATATATATATATATATAGTTATTATTTACGGTGCCCACCACGGGACAGAGTTAGTCACCAGAGTTGTTTTTAAGGTGAAGAAAATTAACAAAAATAAAAATTGTTCCAGTTGTGAAGGGTTTCTCCTCCACTAAGAGAGAACAAGAAACTTAAGTGTAGATTCTGAAGAACAGATACTACACTTTGATTTTAGTGCAACTAGATACTCACGTATACACATATGATATATTAAGGTAATATAATATGTTGTGTATAGATTTTTAATATTTATTTCGCCCGCATTTAATGCGTAAGTATAGCTTAATAGTAACATATTTTTGTCATAAATATTGATTCATACTCTAATATATATATATATATATATATATATATATATATATATATATATATATATATATATACTAGCTTGTCGCCTGGCGTTGCCTGGTCATACAATACGTTTACACATATTAATTTATACAGATTGCATACGTATTATTGTATTATTATAGAACCAATCCTCTATTGAATATTATATATTACGAGGAATAATTCGCAAAAAAAATAAAAATAATAATAATGATAATTGACGATTTTAAACACGGTCTTTCTTAATTTATAGAAAAAAAAAGAACTTTTACAGGGGTATATTTTACGTTACACCAGCTAGTCTAACGTAAAATATTCCTCTGTAAAATTTATTCTTTTTTATGTATAGGAGAAGAAAGACTATTTTTAAGACCGGATGTCTTCGATTTTCGATACTTATTAGATGAATTTATGAAGAAACTTATCTAATAACACTGTCCGACATATAAATTACCTTTGCGTGAAATTTGCAAAAGATAAGCTAAGCCGTTTCGGAACCTATGAGCAAGAAAACTTTCACACCCACAAAGTGACTTTTATATGATAGTAGACATCTTCTTCTATTGAGCACTCGTTATTAACATCGTTAAATTCATTAGATATCATTCTGGAATTCCTTTAACTTGGCATATATATATATATATATATATATATATATATATATATATATATATGTGTGTGTGTGTGTGTATGTGTGTGTGTGTGTGTGTGTGTGTGTTTATTTACTTAGGAGATAACCACTTATGAAGGCATAGAGGCCACTTTAAAATAAGGGTAAAGAAGTGCTGAGTAGATAGTTAGACAAAAAGATCAGTAATGGCGGAACTTGGGTAACGCTTGTTTATACACACACACACACTATATATATATATATATATATCATATATCTATATATATATATACGTAGATATATATATATATTCATATATATATACAAATATATATATGCACACACACACACACACACACACACACACACACATATATATATATATATATATATATATATATATATATATATAAATACATAGATATCTATGTGTGTATATAGTGTAATTAGGCAGAATGTTTTCATTCGGACAAATATTGATAAATAGCACGAATTGTTTTTGCCTAATGATCATTTTTGTAATTTTTCTATTTTTCGAATGATGATGCTTATGTCTTGGTCGAATTTGTTTAAGAAAGTTCCGTAGTCGTGCTTTTTTTTTTCTTTCTTTTTTTTCAAAAATTAACTATATAAATTTTGGAAACAGTAATAACACTTTAAAGTGCCTGGGTACATAATCATCCAATGTAGGTATGTATGTATGTTTATATATATATATATATATATATATATATATATATATATATATAGTAAGATGATTGATAATTTATAATTAAAATTAAAAATTAAAAATTGATTTTATTTAGATAGACACTAAGTCATTGACAATTATTTTAACATATAGTATTTTGAAACAAAGTCTCCTCATCAGCAAAGATATTGGGTGTTTTTTTTTTTTCAAGACACCAAAAATAAACCTGGCCTTTATTTTTCAAGGGAAGTTACAAACAAAAACATATCAGTGAAAAGAATAAGCGGGATTAAAAGGATAAAAAGCAAGGAAGGACCCATACTTGTCCTAGGCCAAACAGAAAAACGACTGGAATTTGCCAAAAACAACAAAAACAAAAAAAAACATAAGAAAACATGACACTTGATTATTGGGCCAAAATTACTTGGTCTGACGAAAGTAACTTTGAGATAAGTTAACAGTTTTTATTTCCAAACTTTGAAAGGAACGATTGAAATTTTTATGTGAATAGACATCTATCTATTCAAACATTCTGCTTAGTGTCGTAGAATATATATATATATATATATATATATATATATATATATATATATATATATAGTCGGCGTAGAGTTTTCCGTGATAAAAGCGTTGATTGAATTGTAACATGAGATGCGTATGAAATTTTGCATCATGGCGGGGGGGGAAAATAAAATATATAAAATTCTGACGAAAGAGTCTAACTCTGAAATATTAATTTTACGCAAGTAAACATTTGTTTATTTCACAATATTTCGTTGTAATTCAGCTTTCATAAATATTTCATACGTATTTCATTATATACATATATATATATATATATATATATATATATACATATATCTTAGGGAGTTAGAAGAAGAGAGTAAATTCAATTCTATGAGAGGAGACTTATGGGTATAATATGAAGCTCAACATGTATCATTGGAGCTTATATAGGGAAACAATAAGAATGGAAAATGAAGTCACAAAAACTATATATTGGTAAATATGGAAGGGTCATTTATTCATTGAAGGTATAAAAACTTTTAGTTGGGGAATAGAGGGGAATCTTTATGTCAAGGAATTTTGAAGCCTAATGCTTCTCATCAGAAAAGTAGAGATGATTCAGGAACGAAATAAATCAATAAAATTATAGATGATGTACAATTTTTTCATATATATATATATATATAAATATATGTATATATCAATATAAATACACACACACACACACACACACACACACACACACACACACACACACATATATATATATATATATATATTTATATAAAATGGGTTAATAAATTCCAACGAACGAAAGATGTATATTTAAATAAGGGAGTAGTCACCAATAATGTGTATTTTTTAACATTATTTTATTATTCCGTGTCTTGGTTTTTCATTGAGAATTATGTTTGGATCATTGTAACAATGTTTTGAAGTCATTGAAATCGTTTACGCGCGTTTCAGACGGTCTGTGATGCGTCCTCGTCGGAAATTTTGTTTGCTGTTTGCTGTTTGCTTATATATATATATATATATATATATATATATATATATATATATATATATATATATATATATATATATATAAGCAAACAGTTAATAAAATATGTTAAAAAACACTTTGAATGAGTTAAAAACGTATTTAATCTGAAAAGGAAACACTAGATAAATGGATAGTCCTTAATCCGCGGAGTCCCGAAGAAACACCCTCCCTCCCATCAGAGGGCAGGAACTAGCAATATATATATATATATATATATATATATATATATATATATATATATATATATATATATATATATATAGGTAGGGAGAACTCAATATGAAAGAGATCCCCTGGAAAGATGCAGCTTATTAAACTTTCCTATCAAATTCCTCTGGATAGTTGTTCTACAGAAGTGGACGTTGATATATAGGGTATTTGGATCTGTAGTACTATTTTGGTTCGTTTTTAATTGAAACACCTACTGGTAAGGGGTCACGACTGAAGACAAATCTGTTGACTTTTCTGGGAGTGTTCGACTACACATGTTTATAGGCACAGATCTACATTCATAGCTAAAACTATGTTATTGTTTAACAAAGTATGCCCGTCGGCGTGGCTTAGAGGCTAAGGAATGAGGTCGAAGAGTTATGTGTTTCGGTTTCAATTCTAACCGATGGCACTCAAGACATATATTGTATTTTTCATTTCCCTACTACATATTAGGTGCAATATTATAATCAATGGAGAATTGGTTTTATAATAATAAATATGTAATCTACATGAATTAAAATATCATATTTTAGCGTATCTGAGGACCGAGAAAGGCCGGGCGACATCCTAGTATAAATCTAGGGAGAAATAAGGAATACATAAATAAAATAGCGCGTGACAAAATATAATAAAAAAAAATGAACTAACGATAATAACAAAGGCAACATCCCATCCCCACCTCAGCTATCGGCGCATAATTATAACTATGTCAACATGCCTCTTTGCATATTATTACAGATATTTAAGCACATCATTTATATATATATATATATATATATATATATATATATATATATGATGATGATTGAAACGTCTTGTCAGACGAGTACACCTCCCTCAGACACTTAGTCCATGAGCCCAAATGCCTGTGGAAGTATCTATACAAAGATGATGTTACAGAGTTTTAGCTTTGTACGACAGCTAAGTCTCTCTGTTTCGGTTCAAGATATTGAGATCCAGCAACAAGCAAGAGCAAGATAGCTAGCAACAAGTAAAACTGTAGACCAGCTTAATGCGGGTACTGGTCTCCAGCTTTATGGTATTTTAAATAAGAGATTTGCTTCCCCTAGAAAGGTTGCATTCACCACGGCTTACGGGAGCCCTCTCTACCCCAACACACACACACACACACACACACACACACACACACATATATATATATATATATATATATATATATATATATATATATATATACGGTGCTAGTAGGCCGTTGACCCCGAAAAATGGTTCATTCGACCTTTGGCCGCTCGTCATTGCCCGATCGTAAAAGACGCTTAAATATTACATTTTCATTAATGCAAATTTCGTATTTATTATCATATTATATTGGACCCAATATATAATAATGATTTAAAAAGTTTTTTAAAACAAATGACTCGTGCGCCAACACTGAGAATCGAAATCAAAACGTTTAGCTTACAATTTACTTTTTCCTTTGGCGGTAATGCCTGAGCTATAAAGACATGTTTGCTGCAAGGCTAAAACTTAAAATATGAACCAATAGCTATTAAGTTATGCATGCACATTCGTAATGCCGATTATTATTATAATTATTATATCAATCAGTGAATATATTATGCTCTTAACTCATCAGAAGAAATAGCAACAATCAATCCGTCGAACTTTTTGTCATTTATTCTTTATATGGTCTGTAATTACATTGGGCTTCTTTAATAAGGATTGATATATAAGAAAATATATTTCTGTAGATATATATATATATATATATATATATATATATATATATATATATATATATATATATATTAGTGCTGGGACGATTTTGTAAATCGATAATCAGATGCCGTATAAATCGAAACTTTCTTGGGTATCGAAATCGGTATCGGAATAAGAAAATTTGTGCATATATTCCGATGCCAAAAACGATTCCTTTAATTATCTGTTGTATTTGATTTTGTTTAAAACAAAATATTCTACTACTGGTAGTATTAACAAATTAATTAATATTTATTAAGTTGAAACTACTAGAAAACTTATATATATATATAGATCACCCCAACCTCTCGCAAGTGTATTTTTACATTTGATAAAATGTATACACATTTAACACGTGTTTTTTTCGGTAATCGAGAAAAGTAATAACCTTATGGTTAAATGTTTAGAGATTTTTAAAGAATCGGAATCGGTAAATGCATCGGAATCGAGAATAATATTGGAATCGTTCCATCACTAATCTATATATATATATATATACACTTGTGCCCGATATTATTCATACCCACCCTTGAAAATTGAGTTTATTAGGTGTAACTTTGTAAGAATTTATTGTTTACGTCCATATTGATACATATTCTTAATAAACCTCTTCTGATCATTTTCGTCATTTTAAAATCTCGGGATACTTGTAATAAAAGAAATATACAGCTATTTATAAAATCTGCAATGTTCAAAAATAATCATACCCCCTTATTTTTTCAGTATTAATCGAGTTTCTGACTGTTTGTTTCCTGTTAGATTTTTATTTTGAATGCTTTTATACAACCTTTAATTAATTTCATTTCTTGTTTTGCATTTCTCAGAAATTAAAATGATATCAACTGAAAACCAATAAAAGAATAAAAATTATTAGAATGGGGAAGAAAAAAGAGCTTAGTAATGATCTTAGGACTAAAATTGTGAATTCACATAAGGATGGTTTAGGTTACAAGTCATTTTCCAAGAAATTTGAGGTCCCTACAGCAACAGTACAGAGCATCATCAAAAAATTCCAGAGCCACCACACAACAAACAACTTGATTGGTAGGGGAAATAAGAGGAAACTGTCTGCTAGAGCCACCAGGAATATTGTAAGAAGTGTAAATGCAAATCCAACCACCACTACTAAGGACATTTTAGAAAATCTGGAGTCTTCTGGCATAAAAATAGCAAGGCAAACATTGCAAAGGACTCTGCATGAAAATGGTCTGAAAGGAAGAAGACCAAGAAGGACTCCATTGCACACCGGAAAACACCTTGCAACACGTCTAAAATTTGCTAGGACCCATGTGAATTCTCCAGAGTCCGTTTTCTCAAGTATTTTGTGGACTGACGAAACAAAAATTGAATTGTTTGGCCATATGGATGCTTCTTACGTTTGGAGGAAGAAAGGAGAAGCTTACAACCCAAAGAACACCATACCCACGGTGAAACATGGTGGTGGTAGCCTAATGTTTTGGGGCTCCTTTTCGGTTAGTGGCCCAGGTAGTTTGGTCAAGATAGATGGAACCATGAAGAAGGAGCAATATTTGGAAATACTCCAGAAAAACATTAGACAGGATGCGGAGAAGCTCCATTTAGGACCAAACTGGGTCCTTCAACAGGATAATGATCCAAAACATACTGCCAAAATAGTCAAGAAATGGTTTGAGGATAATCAAATTAATGTTTTGGAATGGCCTAGCCAGAGTCCCGACCTGAACCCTATCGAAAACCTCTGGCACATATTGAAAACTGAGGTTAAAAAGCGGAAACCTAGAAATTTGAGGGATTTGGAGAACTACTGCATTGAAGAATGGTCAAAAATCAGTGTTGATGCTTGTAAAAACCTTGTTGATAAATATCCAAAACGGTTACAGGCAGTTATTAAGAATAAAGGGTATGCTATTGACTATTAGTAAGAGAGGTATGAATAATTTTGAACTAGTGCCATTATTGTTTTTCTTTGTATAATGTTTCAAACTTGCATAATTTATTTATTTGTTGAGTTTAAATTAAATGCTTATGCTTGATTTATGGTTTGAAATCCCTTTAATATTGTCTACCTTCTGGTTTGAGCAATATTCTTATAGAAATCTAAAAGATCCGAGGGGTATGAATAATATCGGGCACAAGTGTATATATATATATATATATGTGTGTGTGTGTGTGTGTACACGCACTCATGAAGTGTGCAATACTGACGACCTAACCATATGGGCCACGGCATTGGGTCTGGCGTTGTCCGTTGTCGATGCAATTGCTCGATTCTATCTAATTCTGGGTTCTAGCTTTATCGTGAAAGGTGTATGTGAACGGGTATTTATATATCTATCTATAATCTCCTCTTAATGTCTAATATGTGTAGAAAAAACGGTTCATCCTTCGTAGGGACGTGATGTCCCCCAACAAATAGGTTGTTCCGAAATCGTGTCTGGGGAGTCGGCTAATTTCAGTTAATGTTTGTAGATGTGATATCTACCGCCTGCATACCAGCAGTAATTATCTTAGTTGTATAGGACGCGTTGCTTGTCACATCGTAGAATGTAGAACTGGATAAAAAATATAAGAATTAAAAAACAAAATTGAGGCATAGTCAATAGATTGCGCCGTGGCCCATATGGTTAGGTCGTCAGTATTGCACACTTCATGAGTGCGACGACTTGGGTTCGCGCCTATGTCGTAGCACGTCACTGATGAGATGCAGTACATCGAAACCCACTTTGGGTCTGGCGTTTTCCGTTGTCGATGCAATTGCTCGATTCTATCTAATTCTGAGTTCTAGCTTTATTGTGAAAGGTGTATGTGAACGGATATATATATATGTATGAAATTCTTTTTTTCTATGACTCTTATTCACCATTCAGATAACATTTTCAATATTTGTGCTGAAAAGCAAAATACTTGTTTATTCATAGCTGAACATTTTGCTAATTGCATTTCATTTACAATCAGTTAATACTTTAAGGATGATCCTAACCAAAAGATAAAGCTCACTATTAAAAAAAAAAAAAATTATGATTAAAGTTAAATTCTGTAAATCAAAATGTAAACACATGTTTTTAAGTTAAGGATTTATTGTTTTCCCTTAGATCACTACTCATCCGACCTGGCAGTAGTATCCCGGAAAATATTTAATTAATTCTGATAATAGACTGCCCAGGTTGTATGAAATTCTTTTTTCCTATAACTCTTATTCACCATTCAAATAACATTTTCAATATATGTGCTGAAAAGCAAAATACTTGTTTATTCATAATTGAACATTTTGCTAATTGCATTTCATTTCCTATGATGATGTGAGCCATTATTGAAAATCAATGAATTAACGAAATAAACATAATTTTTCTCTATATATTCCTTGTTTCAAACAATAAATTCTTAACTTGAAAATATGTGTGTTTATATTTTGATTTACAGAATTTAACTTTAATCATTAAATATATATATATATATATATATATATATATATATATATATATATATATATAGTCACCCACATGCAGTATTGTTTCGCTGTTTCACAGCTCATCAATGTAACTAGACAAACAACTACCTCAAGCCAGGATCGAAACCCGATCGCCCAAATGACAGTCGGAGCCTCTAACTGTTGCGATATATATATATATACATATATTTATATAAAATGGGTTAAGGAATAATATCAACACACAAAAACATGAAATGCAAGGCACACTCGCATGCACATCCATATACATATACACATCCACACATAAATCAGAACCGACACATTAAAACACACGCGCGCGCATACAACCACACACAGACATAACACCCCTATCTCTAATATAACACACTTAACAATACCAACCCCACTTAACCTCGAAACCAACAACACTAGGAAACACCTAGAACCATAGTATAATATCTGTTCCAACACCTCGCTACCCCCTCAGTCAGTGGAGGAGAAATCTCTCATGACTGAGACAACTATCATCCCTTCTATCATCCCCCTCCCATACCTATACGTCCAATTGGCCCCTTTCCTCTGGGGAACGAGATCTTCCCCACACTAGGAACCGATCCTGAGTCTGGCCATACCCACATGGGGAGGCAAATAAATAGAAACAAAAAATCCCCTATACATATTTTTAAATACACCCCTCTATCTAAACAAACATAATATAAAGAATACCCGAAAAGACTGAAACGAAAAATCACAATACTAAAATCTAAGAATCTAAAATATAAATATCAAAATAGAATGAAACTACCCCTACCCTTATTTCAGAAGAGCCGGTTCTCCCCCCCCCCTCCGTACATCTACACATTAGTAACGACCTTGGATCACAGTTACCTTCCTAGGGAAGCAAATAACCTCATAATACTATAAAACAGCACACACATTTTCAAACCAATAAAAGAAAACACACACACGCACATCCTACCCTAAAGGAAAAGAAAAAAAAACACAAGCAGAAAGAGAGAGTGAGAGAGAGAAACAAAACACAGGAGTGACCACAGCCGAGGCCTCCGAGATATAATATATCTCGGCGGCCTCGCCACAGCCCAATAAAAGAGCAATAAAAATTGAACATTCCAATGAATAGTAGACACTTACACGTCTCCACCCCTTGGAAACACCTCAAATGAACTACGAAAATGCTATTTTTACATCTCCAAAATTTTGAAAATAATTTCTGAAGAGGACGCTTCAGAGAACTTCTGAAACGCGTTAAAAACGATTTCAATGATTTAAAAACATTATTACAATGATCTAAACATAATTTTCAATGAAAAACCAAGACACGGAATAATAAAATAATGTTAAAAAGTACACATTGTTGGTGACTACCCCCTTATATATATATATATATATATATATATATATATATATATATATATATATATATGTGTGTGTATATATATATATAAACTCGTCTAGACTTGCGATAAATTAATTTAATTTTATCTTGATTGCTCAGTAGCGATAACCCACTGGCGCAGCAGTACGAGAAGACGTACTTCTCATGTGCGTTCTTTCATTTAACCATACTTGTTTAATGATTGTTTATTAAAACGCAACAATATTTTAAAACGCGACATGAAAAAATAAAATAAAATGAAACCATACATGAACACCGCATTTGCTTTTTAAAAGAAACTAAGCACTCTAGCGGTTTGACTTAGAAGAAAACAGTTCGTTCCAATAATTGACGGTAATCGATCTCATTAGACATTTCTCTTTAATTAAAACAGAATTAAGAAGATAATTAAAAGAGGTGCAATTAGGATAATCCAACGTTTCATTAAAATGTTGGACATTCTTTCTTTGTTAATATATATGTTTATTTTTTATTAAACATCTGTCTCAGGTTGCATGGATGCTGAATTAAAAAATGTTTTAAGCTTAGACTATCGGAAGCTATAACAATATGTTATACAGTTGCAAACATCGGCTGAGTTGAGACTAAACTATACGACGTAAAAGTAAATGAAAATTAAATAGAGTACAATTCAAATAAGCAGAACATATATTCCTATAAAAGGAAATTTCACAATTTTGAACAAAGGGTATACTCTCGAAATATAAAATATTTGATATCGTGTAATATTTATTGGCAGCTGTAGACCATTGATAATGTAACCGAAATTGATTTTTACAATATTGTCTTCCTGTAAATACTTTTGTTTTCCTTCGACGTTATATTGCTATAGCAATCCAGATTTGGAACTACATATGGAACCGTCAATGCATTAAGAAAACTGTTATGGATGCTGAATAGTATTCTGGGCAACGCCGGAATTGTTGCTGGTTGTGCACACACGCACATGGAGTTGGATGCACACACGTAAATATTGTAGAAATCTTAAAACCAACAAATGTCATCAAAAAGTCATAATAATTGCAAGAAGTGAACAGAAACTTTGAAATCGATATTCTTCAACTGAAAAGTTTTGAAAACAGTCATAATGAAATTTGGCCTTGGACGAATTTAATAAAGGCCAGTGGAATGCGGCATGGAACATTGAAATTCCTATCTAAAAATTTTGTAAATAAAAACAAATGCCAACCAAGGAAAAAGTCAGTTAGAGAGAAAAGGGAATCAAGATGACCAGTTGCCATTTGTGTCACCCACAACTCTTCACCACGCCCCATCTCCCCCTCTCTCTTTCTCCATAGCACATTGAGAAAGTATTGAACAGAAAATAAATTGTCATTCCTTTTTACAAACTTATGTCAAGCGTTTTTTGTGAAACAACTAATTGTCTTATATGCATTCGTCAAGAACTTGAAACTCTATTTAACAGATTAAATAGACGACACGCTTAAATATTAAAGAACTACAGCATTAACGTAACATGGAGTTCATGGCATGAATAGCGCGATTAGTGTGGAGTGCCGCTGAGTGCGATGAGGTTTAAATGAGACTCGTCAAACCAGGCGACACCGGTCTGACGTGTCGTGGATGCATTGGCTGCGGGTGCATCCGATCGGAGATCACCCACAAGCATCCCATCACCAAATATAAAAATGAGGGGCACACGTATACTTAGCACAGCTCGGTTCGAGTTTCAGATCTCGACAGTCTGCAGGTAGTTGTCTGTCGCGATTTCTAGAAGATGAAAGACTTCTCGTGGAAGTAGCGAGAGATAGCGATGTATGTCAGATAAATCGATAGAAAAATTCTTACCCTCCTTCAAAGGATGAGCAGAACAGGGACGCGACATTCGACCGTGAAACTGAATAATGTTCCAATTATCCAAAGAAATGAGACTTGCGTCAGTTCTATGCATGAGAGAGCTTTTGTTCGAGGGCACAGACAGGACACAAACCACTCGAGGACACGGATAGAGATGTAAAAAAAGATATAATAAGGTACATTCTTCTGCTTCGTTTTTATAAACCCTTCAAAAGGGCTGATGTGCCATAAATGCGTACCCAATATCTATTATAATAATGTCGTATTTCTGGATTTTTTTTATTAATATGTACAAAAGGTTTCACAAATTAATTTTTATGTTTAAAATGGACTTTTATACACTTTTATTCCAGTCTCTTTCTTTATAAACAGCAAATCTTCATTCAAAAAGTTACCTCATTTGCATATTGCATTAAAGAAAACCTATTTTAATAATCAGCTGTATGTTATTAATGGTTATTAGTAATAGAATTGTTTTAATTGGTCTGTTTAGAAATATCCTTTAAAGTTGATTTATCAACTTTTAATTCTAATTAAAATTGTTTTTTTTAATTATTTGTACAGCCGGCATCAGTCCTGTTAAAAAAAACAAGAGACAGCGTTATCTATCTAATATATGAGAGTTATTTCCTATTAAATATTTGATTTTCATAGGTTAAGATGGATGTGTTTTATGCTTCCATGAATTCAATGTGTAGTCCATTTTTAGGTAAATGAAAACAGGATTAAGAGTTAGGATAGTCTGTGCATCGTAAGTAGTATGTGACTAAACTCTCTACTCAGCAATATGTTTCGATCTAGCAACGCCGGGTATATACAGCTAGTGTATAAAAAAAAAACTATATATATATATATATATATATATATATATAATTTTGTGCTTCTACATAAACTTTATGTATTTAGTTTCAGTATTTACTTCAACAGTGTTCATTACGTAAGCAGAGTTAAGTGGTATGTTTTGAAAGTATATATGGCAATTAAGCTACACATAATTTTTTGCGTTTAATCCTCGTCAAGATTTCTTATACTATTGCATGGAAACGATGTTACGTTTTCATATATAGATTCCTATGATGCTGACTCTGCTAGTAAGCCAATCAGATTCTTTGTTATTAACGCACTCATGCATCACAACCGCTAGTTGCGCGTTTATCAGGCAGACGTTTACCAAAACCAAACAACACACACTACCACACACACACACATATATATATATATGTGACTACTTCATTTAATCACATAAATTAATATACAAAAGGATTATTTTATGCGTAAACTTTAAGTATTTACTTCAGCAGTGCTCAATACATAGGTAGAGCTAGGTAGTAGGTTTGAAAAATATATATGGCAATTAAGCTACACAGAATATTCCGCGTTTCATCCACATATATATATATATATATGTGTGTGTGTGTGTGTGTGTGTGTGTGTGTGTGTGTGTGATTTGGCTTGTTTGCTTTTAGGGTATATAAAGCCCGTATGAATTATTTAATGCAAAGTGGTTAAATATAATTTCATACGTAGAATAATTATTTATATTCTGAGAATACATTGGTATCATAATACGTTGTTATTGCGAAACGTTACTAGCAAAAACGAATATATATTGAAAAGATTATTATGCCTATGCTGTGAAAAAGACTCAAACAATCGTCCAGAACATAAACCTATAGCATGTAAATTCAATAGTAAGAGTAATGTTTTTTTCTAAAATACATTGCTCTTAGACTATGGGAATACATTGTCCTTAACATACCAGATAAACAGAATACAATGCTCCTTGAATGCCAGAATTCACTGATCTTAGAATAAAGAATGCCCTGCTCTTATAATAGTTGAATACACTCGTCTTAGAATACCAGAAAGTATTGTTGTTCAAAAATACAAATAAATAAGGTAAAAAATAAATATATAGAAATAAACATATAAATAAGTGTAAAAGTATACAAAGGTGGAAGTAAATAAAATAAAAAATACGAATAAATAAATGAATTTATGAAATAAATACGTCCAACTGAAACTAAAACAAGTACAAATGTATGAATAAAACAAAAAATACAAAACATTAGTAAAAGTACGTATAAAAAGTATAAACACATAAATAAAATTAAATAAAACTAAAAAAAAACATTTAAAACAAGTACAAATAAATAAAATACATACACTAAATGCATAAAGGAAAATATAAATATATTTCCGTCTAGTCTTAAGAAACAATGACTACTCCCTGTAAGGGTAGCTATACGTGTAATTTTAAAACAAGGATTGCGCTATCTCCAACTAAAGTTCTCCTGAATCGAAACTCCTTGGGTCCAGTGGCTCAGAGAAGTCCAGGACGACTAGGAACAATGTTGAGTCAACTGGAGAGCTCATACAGCACCTGGTATATCCAAATGGTCACCCATTTTAGTACTGACTAGGCTCAACTTTATTTAACTTCGTTGGTCTAATGGTATTCAGTGTATCAAAGTGATTGTGCCCAATATGTAAGTATAAATATAATTATAAATTACTATAAAACTTTTTAATTAAAAAAAACATAAATGAAACAAAAATTAAAAAATGGCAATAAATAATTAGCAACGAAAGCATTAAATAAAGAAGTATAAATTCATATACAATATGAAATAAATAAGTAAACATAAATAAAAAATAATAAGTTTATATGCATAAAAATAAGATAAATGAGTATAAATAAATATAAAAAATAAAATAAATACTTATAAAAATATAAAAACAAAATGAAACATAAAACACATAAAACATAAAATATATAAGTATAAATGAATATAATAGCATAAAACAGTTTTATGTATTTATATTTATTTATAAGTATAAATAATTAGTATAAATAAATATAAAAACATAAAATTAATAAGTATAAAAATATAAAAACATTAAATAAATAAATGAAAAAAAAATAAATAAGTATAAATAAATAAAAACATAAAATAAGTAAAAATAAATATAAAAAAAATTAATGAGTATAAATGAATATAAAAAGAAAATAAATGAGTATAAATAGCTATAAAAAGTATAAATAAATAAAACATAAAATAAATAAAACATAAAATAAATACATATAAATCTATGTATATATAAAAGTGAAAGTGTCTGTGTGTGTGTCTGTGTGTGTGTGTGCGTGTGTGTGTGTATCTGTGTAAATTTCTCTACGCAATAACTCTGTTAATTTTTACTGTACAGACTCGAACTTTGATATACAGGGTACTGATATTTAGAAAAATCGACGTGATCGGTTTTTGGGCAAACATTTTGCGATTCAGGGGTCCAAATTGAGCGATTTGACCTTTGAGAACTCTACCAAACTCCTCCTACAATTTTTGGTCTAAACACTTGAAATTTTAGATATAGATTCCTTGGACATGGATCTAACTTAATAACTCATTTGAGCCATAAACAATAAATTTTAAGGGTCATAATAGGGGTCAAATTTTAAA
>NC_136513.1:35405497-35495497 GCF_053919585.1 Euprymna scolopes
AAAAACTGTTAGCCAACATTAAATAACCTGAAGAGTGTTGATATGCTGCAACCCCCCCAACCAAACCAAACCAAACCTTTGGTTAGGGGTTAACTAGCTGCTAGTCTTCAATCAATCACAGACAATGAATCGTTTGCAATAACTTCTGCGTTCTGATTGGGTATTAAAAATAACTCGCAGTGCAACTATAAAGTAATAATGAAAAATAAAATAGAAACACAACGGAGAAGACAGACCAAACTAATAGATTTTTGGTTTAATCGAACACCATGAACGAAACGCTGCAATCTTTGCGAAGATGGAAAACGCCAACAAAAGAGACAAAGCTATTTATTGGCTTTCCTCGCTTCTGATTAGATTTTCTCGTCATATTAAGGGAGACAATTATGGTGATCTTATAGCGGGTCGGCCATTGTAAAGATGATTATAGATGAATAAAGATAGGAACGGTGATGCACTAGAGGTTCAACTTGATTGTTTTATTTGATATGCTGTTCAGGTTGATGAGACTTCTGCGGAAAATAAGACCCCCCCTCCTTTCATCCACCATCTTTCGTTCCTTTTCCTCCTCGCTTTATATTGACCGTCCTAATTGCGTAGTTCTTGATTTATACTTCCTCCCCCCCAACCCTCTTTAACGCGCCAGCCGGTTCTGCTAAAACCAATCAACACCAGCCATGTCAACTTACGCAACTACCATTTTTCATGCTACGCAGCATAAACCATTCCGGTTCCTTAAGCTTTTCCTCTTCTTTTTAATAAATTGTCTGTCTGTCTCTCTATCTGGCTACCATTTTATTTTTGAGACCCGAAAGTTACTACAAAAAAAAAAAAATCACTTACAAATCTATTTATGGTCGCATACCATTTAACGAAATTGCAATTACCACCAGCCCCTAAGATGGCGACTTAAAAAAAAATCATTGTGTTTTTTTTTATCTTCTCTTTATTTTTTTGTATTTATTTATTACTATTTAAATACTGCTGAGTAGACCTCATTTTCAGTTGGTCCAACACACACACACACACACACACACACACACACATACATATATATATATATATATATATATATATATATATATATATATATATTTGAGTCCGAAGTGGATATAGTTCCTGATTGAATTACGATGGTCCATTTACCAAATTTCCATACAATATAAAAACAAACGAACTCAGAATAAAGATGTAAAAAAATAACAAGAAGTGAATATAACAAATCATTTACTTCTAGGCTAACGGCTTCCTGCATTTACACTATATTAGTGGATTATCTCCCCTGGTAGAATTAAACTGGACAGACATAAGTGATTAAGAAAAATTATGAAAATGGCGGCCTGTTTATTAAAGGATCTGCTATTTTAAGAATGTTGAATACTTCCTTTTAGCACACTTGTATGTAATTATCCACTGACACGTGTTTCGTCGTCTACGACTCATCAGATTGGCTGAATCTAGCGAGATTCGAAATCAGGACCCCATGATAAGAAGCCTAAACCCCTAGCAAGGGACCACCTCGCTCGACTACCGAATGTATCGCTTTTTTTATGTAGATGTTTTTATTTGTTTTTGTTGGCGATACTCTTTGAACGAATTCAATTATTTATACGAAAGTGCATTTTTACCTAAATGCGAGTTGGGAATAATTTTCCCTTTGACCAATTTGGTACGCCTAAATGGGTAGCGGCATATATACGTTACTTTTAAAATATAATTATCGACTTACACGTGTCTCGTCTATATATATGTGTGTATATATATATATATATATATATATATATATATATATATATATATATATATATACCGTCTAAAGAAACTTTGAGCAAAAAAAATGTAAAAAAATAAAAATAAAATAAAAATACAGAAAGCAGTTTAAATTCCCGAAAAAAATATTAACCTATCGAAGACTTAGCACATACATAATCCGATTTCGAAAAAAGATTATAGTTACAAAAAGAGAATTCCACTATATTAGGAAGAAAAATAAAACCTTAACTAAAATTGTTAAAAGGAAATAGACTTAGGACTTGAATAAGCCGACTTCTCAAAAGTCTAAAATTATAACAGGGAATTCAACTATATAGAGATGAAAAAAAGAATAAGACATTAACTAAAAATTTTTTAAATAGAAAAACGGAGATCTTCAGCTGCCTACCATGTAGCTGTTTCGGAAATTTAAAAACAAGACAGCTGTAAAATACATAGCTCTCCAGTAGATAAGACCACTTCCCCAATAATAAAATGTAGAACAATACCGTTACTATTTATACTAATATATATAAATATATATTTTTTTTAAATGAATAATATACATAAGTAATTTTAATAATAAAGTGATTACAAGATCTATTCTGCTATATGTTAACTAGCATATAAATGCTATAAGAATAAAAATGTATAAAAGCTTAAGTACCTTTGGTACCAGAAAGGCATATAGATAAGAGGAAGGAAACCTAACCATACATATCTAAAAACCCAATATATAGTCTGAAGTGTATATATATATATATATATATATATATATATATATATATATATATATATATATATATATATATATATATATGATTTTGGGTATTTATTAATTTATTATATTTCGGTCAGTCCTATATTTAAAATACAATGGACATTATTTTCATATAAATTTTAAATGAACTCATATTTATTGTTGTGTTATTGATTTTTTTATCCCCTGAAACTATTTTATACGCTACGCAGAAAATATCAGCTTTATCAAAACATATATTTTTTTTATTAAATAAAGTTTACATACCGTAGAACGCCTTCGCATCCTGCCAGTAAAGTAAGATTCTTTGAATTTCAATTTCTAAAGACGTCTTAAATTTTAAGCACTTTCTAGACACAAAATCATCTTCTTCTTTGATCAAATTTTAAATAAAGATTCTAAACATAAGGTTTAGTAGCACTATATTTTGATTTTAATCTTCGTAAGACAGATATGAAAGCGGTGCAAAACTGTTCTGAAAAGAGACCCCCATATATATATATATATATATATATATATATATATATATATATATAATTATTTCCACATCCAGACAACGTCGCAGCTCACAAGAGCTATGAAAGCAAATCAACCGGAAATTCAAGACTCGAGTTTCGCCCTCATTTGGGCTTGTCAGTTAGACACATTTGAACTCAGGATTCGAAACCCGAGTCTCTTGCAGTCTAACACCACTTCCCAAGAGTTATCGCGAAGTATAAACAAACAAAATTATTCTGTGTAACTTAATTGCCATATATATATATATATATATATATATATATATATATATATATATATATATATAATTTCGGAATTTAAAATTTGTGATTTGAAAAAGTTAAATACTATATTTTACTATATTTTATTATACTGTATTCTTTGTCTTGTATACAATAAAATTTCTATGTTTGAAATTTAACTTTTTCAAATCACAAATTTTAAATTCCTAAATTATGATTTATTTACTCTATCTAGTATATTGAGCAATTTTATTAAGCTGCGATAGTCTTACATAAAATATTACATCCAATAATATTTTGTAAGATCGATAATCACTGGATTTGAACACCAGTAGATTTATTGTATTTCACTATTCAGAATTATATATATATATATATATATATATATATATATATATATATATATATATATATATATATATATAAGTAAATTCTTGGTACAGCAAAATGGAAGGAGAAATTTCAGAGGAAACATAATTTAATTTAAATCAAAAGATCAAAGAAACAAAAACAAAAACAAAAAACGGGCAGGTAGAATTGTTAAAATTTCCTTAAGGTCTTATCGTCTGACCCTCTAAGACGAAACGTCAGAATGATAAATTAAAAGCTAAGAATCGAATGAGGAAAGAGGGAAATTGGTTTCAGTTGGAAAACCAGTGAGAGATAAAAAAAAAAAATAATAATATTATTATATATTTTTTTGTTTCTTTGATCTTTTGTATTTAAATTATATATATATATATATATATATATATATATATATATATATATATATATATATATATATATATATATATATATATAGTTATCCACATGTATCGCTGTCTTAATCTATGAATGTAGAAATATAAGAGAAAACAACTATACTAATCTCTCTTTTTCATCAGTAGTTTAATGTTATTTAAATGGAGACAGATTTTTATACCATAAATATAAATAATGTATAATGGAAAGTTTTAATAGGATACTTATAAAAAATGAGATCGAGGACGTTAATTCGGAAATTCTACACGCTATTATTATAGTTTATTCAACCGTTAATTAACATATCCTGGCATAATATAGATTAAAAAGACATATCGAATATCATAATGAATGAAAAAGAATAAAAGAAATAAAAAAAAATATAAAAGTTTATATTTTTTATTCGGTTTGTTTTGGTTACCTGCAGGAATACACAATGCTATTGTGAAATGAAGAAAGTAAAAAATAAATTGCAAGAACATCGCTGTATCACAGCTTATTAGTGCGGCTAGACAAGCAACTACCTCAAGCCACGATCGAAACTCAACCGCCCGAACGACAGTCAACGCTTATATATATATATATATATATATATATATATATATATATATATATATATATATATATATATATATATATATATTATTTCATGAATCCCCATAAAAAGTTATAAGGAGTTGATATTTTATGTACCGATTTTCAGTATTACATTCAACAATGCTCAGTATAAGTAGAGAAAATCAGTTAAAAACGGGACCCCGAAGGCAACGGGTTGGCAGCTCATCTTTCGAATGCTTCAAATGCTTCTTCAATTGTTAAAATAATTATATTTTTAAAGAAAAAGATATGTTTCATAGAGCTTTCAATTCCAGCACAGTGGCCCTGCCAACAAAGATGCTGAGAGCGCGAAGAGAAGACCCGTCAAGCAGACGTTATATCAAAACTCTTGATCGAAAGTGCTTATCGCTTTTCGTGTTTAACACCCGAAAAGCTGGTCACCGAAACCAGGACATAACAGCCCCTCAAAACACGATCCTACCGTGCGAACAAACTTATTTGCACTCCCCGGTAAACGATCTGATTGCAAAATAGGAAGTTAAAAACTATGTAAAACCAACATTAAAAATGACAATCAGAGAAAATTTCCTGAAGCACATGGATTTATAATAATTTATCCGTAGATTTTTATTTTTAGGTGATTATTTAAAATTGTTTCATATTTGCAGTCGTCTCTAACCACTTTGTCATTTTCTAAAAATATATTGTACCTAAGCTTGTTGTCATTTTGGCCATAAAATTGTACAACAATAACAAATGAAAAAATGGTTAGTCAGAACCAAAGTTTCATTTTTTTTTTCAATTTAAATACTAATTGGGTCTAACTTTGATAATTAGATAATTCTATATATTAGACAAGTAACCAGGTTACTTTACAAGTTGAAAGCCACTTAAGGATAAAAGTTTAATGAGATAGATAGATTGACAGTCGAATGATGAGGAATATTATGATGTTGCCTCTCTCAGGAAAGTAATATTTTAGCAACGTGTTCCTGAATAACAAAGTGATCGATTACAATAACTGTATTTAATCGATTGATATATACTTAAAAGGGATGTGCTTATCTATATTATTAATAAAATTCTATTTATTGATTTATGTGTGTATATATGTACCAATAAAACTTTTGAACGGATACACCGAATTGAACATTTTTCCCCTTGAAAGGTGTGAGTCCCTAGATTGTCCTTACCTATATATGCTTCGTAATGAACAACGTCGAGTTACACAAAAAGCCCGAAATAAGGGTTTTTGGGTCGTTTCGTGATTTTTTCAACGGATTTTCGCCATACGGACAAGACTTGTAGCGCAATTGATAACGTGTCTGACTATAAAGCAGTAGATTCCAGGTTCGAATCCTGGCAAGGTCATAATAATTTTAACTATCAGTTTGTCCAGCATTTACCACTTATCCTTACACTCAGTTTTTTTTTACATGGGGGTCATCGCTTATCAAGGCCCGAAGGCCACTCAGGGATAAGGGTTATTGCGTGTACAGTAATCAATGAGATAGTATTGTAGTAATCATTAGTATTTGGGGTTTTCATAGAGTGTCTTACTTAAGGGGGCGGTTTGTCAGGAGTTTGTTTATGTTGGACTTGAAAACGTTCAAGTTGCAGTCAGGTGGGAAACAGGCAAGCGGCAGAGAGTTCTGCTGGCGTGCAGTTCTAAGAAAGAAGCTTTGCTCATGGAATCTACGTTTGGATTTAGGCACAGATAAAGAGTGGGGAAAATTATTGACAGTAGTTTCAGCCAGACAGGTGTTTCTCGTGAAAGATTGGCGAGGGGGTACGAGGGATTGGAGCTCAGACGAGCACCTGCCATGGAAATAACGATAAAACAAAGACAGGCTCGCAACATCTCTTCTGTGGGAGAGAGGTTGCAGGGAAGAGAAAAAGGCACCCCCACTAAACCACGACGTCTATTTTGTACTCTGTCAAGGCAGGATAGGCTGTTTTTAGTAGCTCCTGCCCAGATGTGGCTGCAGTACTCCATCATTGGACGTACTTGGCTTTTATACAGATAGAGAATTGCATTAGTAGTGAGATATCTTCTGGAGCGGTAGAAGGATCCCACCATTTTCCCAGCGTCCCTGACAACAGATTTTATGTACGTGTTCCATTTCAGATCAGGAGTAAAGGTCAAACCCAGAAGCTTGTCAAAACATGGGGCCTCCCCAAGACGAGAACCATCCATTTCAATTGATGTCAGGCGGGGATCAGAGCGTTGATTATGTAAAGATAGAAGCTTGGTTTTGGATGCATTAAAAGTGACCAGCCACCTCTTCCCCCATTGTACCACGCGCTCAAGATCAGAGGAGAGATAATCAGAGAGAACTTTGTCATTTACGGCCTTTTATATGTTGCCATAGATAGTCGTGTCATCAGCATAGATGTCAACGAATGATTTAAGTATGTGTTTTGGGAGATCATTGATGTAGATCAGGAAGAGAGTTGGGCCCAGGATGGACCCCTGAGACACTCCAGCATTAATACTGTGGGCCTCTGATTTCTGCCCATCAACCACTACTCTTATGAGCCTATCAGAGAGAAATGATTTAATGGTCGAGAAAACATTTCCAGTAATACCGTAGCTGGAAATCTTGTGAAGTAGGCCCTTATGCCATACCTTATCGAAGGCCTTCGATATGTCAAGAGCAATTGCCCTGGAAAGGAAACCTTTGTCAAGAGATTCACTAATCCTATGCGATATAACCATTAGCACATCTGCTGTAGATCTTGCAGAGCGGAAACCATATTGTGCGTAACTATGAAGGTTGTTTCTGTTGAGGTGGTTGACTACTTCTTTATTTAATATGGATTCCAACAACTTACACATGACACACAGGAGACTTATTGGTCTGTACTGAGAGGGAGATGACTTTTCACCTGAATTCTTAAATACAGGGCATACTGATGAGGTTTTCCAGGGTGTTGGAGAGCACTTCTCCTTAAGACAACGCTTAAACAGTTAAGGTATTTTTGTTTTTTCAGTGATTTTGTTTTGTGCATATGGGAATTTCCCATACTCCGAGTTCACAAGGTAAGCGTTGATGGTAAGACGATGTTGAGTGTACTTGATTTTGGGTGTACTCGATTTTGTGTTCGACTCGGTGTTGTGTGTACCGACGCGACGCAGCCACTAGTGTAAAATAAAAAAATAACAAAACACGAGAAACAAGCAGATTTCATATGGAAAAAAAGAATTTCCTTGATAGATATGAATGATAATAAAGAAGAATCTCTTAATCGTTATCATGAATATTTATTATTTTAGTTCTTTTCAAATTTAACTTTTGTTACTTCCCATTTTTCTCTTGTTGTTTGGTTTTTAAAGTTTATTTCTCTGCGTTTGGACAAAAAAAAGTGATTTTGTTGTAACATATTGCTTTTCTAGTTTACATAAAAAGTTTCACGGTATTACTATTTAAAAAAAGCCTTTATTAGAAGCTATTAATTTCTTTATAAAAAAGGGGACAGAAGTCTTATATAAGGAGAGAGAGAAAGAGAGACAGACAGACACATACATACATACCTACATGCATACATATATTATCCCAGGTGTTAGAATCATTGAATTCCAACAAGGGTCGTTGATAGTGCTCAATCAAAAAAAAGCAAATTTATAATTTTCTTCATGCAAATATAGTCATAGCTTGCTACGATGTGCAAACCGTTTCGATCACTATTGATTTCACCAGGCAAGAAAATAATTTTGAAAATTAAAAAAAGTTGGAGAATTTTTTTTTAATTTTAGAAGAGGAAATATTTTACCATTTCTAACGTGCAGCATGGTTTAAAGGTCTTATGATATGAAGTCAAAAGACATACCTTTTACGGCTGTTTCCCATTCAGAAATGGAGGGGAGTTCAAAAATTTGTTGGTGAGGATGATGTATACAAAATAGAACTGAATACAAAAAATTGCTTTAACAGAACATTACAACCAACTACAAAAAATCTAACTCTGATATTGTTCAGAAAATATTGTTCAGAAAATTTGTTCAGAAAATATTGTTCAGAAAATTTGCTCAGAAAATATTGTTCAGAAAATATTGTTCAGAAAATATTGTTCAGAAAATATTGTTCAGAAAATTTGCTCAGAAAATATTGTTCAGAAAATATTGTTCAGAAAATATTGTTCAGAAAATATTGTTCAGAAAATATTGTTCAGAAAATTTGTTCAGAAAATATTGTTCAGAAAATATTGTTCAGAAAATATTGTTCAGAAAATATTGTTCAGAAAGTATTGTTCAGAAAATATTGTTCAGAAAATATTGTTCAGAATGTATTGTTCAGAAAATATTGTTCAGAAAATATTGTTCAGAAAGTATTGTTCAGAAAATATTGTTCAGAAAATATTGTTCAGAAAATATTGTTCAGAAAGTATTGTTCAGAAAATATTGTTCAGAAAATATTGTTCAGAAAATATTGTTCAGAAAGTATTGTTCAGAAAATATTGTTCAGAAAATATTGTTCAGAAAATATTGTTCAGAAAGTATTGTTCAGAAAATATTGTTCAGAATGTATTGTTCAGAAAATATTGTTCAGAAAATATTGTTCAGAAAATATTGTTCAGAAAATATTGTTCAGAAAGTATTGTTCAGAAAATATTGTTCAGAAAATATTGTTCAGAAAATATTGTTCAGAAAGTATTGTTCAGAAAATATTGTTCAGAAAATATTGTTCAGAAAATATTGTTCAGAAAATATTGTTCAGAAAATATTGTTCAGAAAGTATTGTTCAGAAAATATTGTTCAGAAAATTTGCTCAGAAAATTTGATAATAAAAAAATAATTGGTAAACCAAATATTGGCAATTACGTAATGGAAAAGAAGCATGCATACTATTAAAACATCATAAACCGAGTTTCCTACAAAAACCCTCATCAAGTTTGATAAATCCCACCAGAACCGAAATTGGAAAAACTACTGGAAGAATTCTTACAAGGAATCAACGCCCAAATCCAAGCCACTTAAAAACTTAACCTCTGGATTAATATAGCTGACACCATCAACTAGTTCTCTAACTTCCAAAATGATAAAAATCAACAACTAGAGTATTGTAAGCAATCGAATTCATTGAAAAATTGATGACTTTACGGATTTCGATAACAAAAAAAATATTGGAGTGTTATACGTTTGTTGATACTGTTTTAGTCCTGGACAGCGTCGGATCTCTCTACTAGTGTATATATATATATATATATATATATATATATATATATATATATATATATATATACTTATTTCTCTCTCTCTCTCTCTCTCTCTCTCTATATATATATATATATATATATATATATATATATATATATATATATATATATATATAAGAGTGGAAAATGAAAGCACAAAACCTATATATTGGTATATATATATAATGATTCATTTATTTAATAAGGGTATAGATACATTTTGAAGAGGGATAAAGGGGACTCTTTATACCAAGGTATTTCGAATCTTAATGCTTCTCATCAGAATAGATGCTTATATAAGCTCCATTGAAATTTTTGTAGCTTTGTGTCATCCCGATAAGTCTTCTCTTATAGAATTGGATTTTACTCTCTTCTTCTAACTCCAAGTTACACACACACACACACACACACACACACACACACACACACACACATATATATATATATATATATATATATATATATATATATATATATATATATATATATGGGTACTGTCTGCAGAATTATATCTACAGCAGTAAACAACCGTTTGTGCGTTTATCACGACTTCCACTCTAGATTATTTTATTCTTAATTCCCTCCATTCTACCGGCAGATTGGTGTCCCTGGGGCAGAGGTTCAGCAAATGGAGCAAAAGGTGGTCTCATTGCTGGGTTCGAATCTCATGACCGGCAGAAATTGTGACCTACACTGATTATTGCGTAAACACGAAACACTATTGTATGTATATCAGAATGTTGATGTCACTAAAGAATTGCGCTACCCATAAAAATGAGTCATATACTTTTGTAACATGGTGCATATCATCGGCGGCGAGGCATGGCTGGCTTGTGAAGAGATTAGCAGCTGTAGCCGAAAAACGCGCATATAAAAATTGGAAAGTGTACGCCAGAGGAAATAAAGGAGAAAAATGCAGCACACGGTCGACAGAAGCAAAATGCGATGTCGAAAAAAAAAGGACATGTAAAGTGCAGAACGAGTACAGATCGGCTGTGATCAGCATGTGATCGGAGGAAGGAGAAACGCGAGTCAGGTTAGACGGACATGTGGCAGCGAGCAACTTTTTAAATGGTGCCGAAAATAACGGGTTAAAAAAAGAAATAAAAGCCGACCCGGGTTATTATTTATTAATTTCCTTCATTTGTAACGGCAACGTTACACTTTTTGTTGATTTATGAGGGTCGTTTCAAATGCAATGCCTCCCATTTTGTTCCAGATAAAATGTTGAAGAGCTACGAAGACAGAAATAAGACCATTAAAACGATAGACCTTTTATGCTTTAGAATGTATCTTCTACATATTTACCACCATTACCAATGCCCTTTTTTCCATCGATGAACGACGCGTGTGCATGAACGTCAGGAGCGATTTTTTTTTCCAAAAGTAAAGCCTCCTATTTTTTAACTGAAAATGTTGTAGAGCTGCGGGTAAGGAATTAATAGAATTAAAACAAGCGACACATTGTTCTTTAGAATTTATTTTTCTACATAGTCTCCACCATTCTCAGTGCACTTTTACCAGGATCTCAATCACGTACCTCTGTTGCTGGCGGACGTCCGTGTCAGGGGTTACTTTCTTAGAGTCTCACGCCGTCAATATCTGCAACAGAGGGATGAAACTTTCAGCTCATGAATGCATAAGTTCAGTCATCATAACAATTAGATTTGCTATCCCTCTGATCCATTCGGGCGGAATTAAAACAATGGGAGGCCTTACTTTTAGAACAATGATAAAATGAATCGGTCATTGTTCTATCTTTCGATCGACCTTAGAAAAAGATTGGATGTAAGTTTCCATTTCAGATTTGAAGTAAAAGGCAGACCTATGCGCTTATCAAAGCAATTGGCTTCCTTTAGGGGGCAGCCATTAGAAAGATAATGAAAAAAAAAGAAGTTATATGAAATACTCATTCCGTGGATGTTGTCGTACAAGTAAGGAACATCGTAATCCAATATGGCGCCCAGTCACAACGACCAACCTCGAAAACAACGACGTGCAATGAAAAAAAAAAGCACGATCAAATAAAACAAACGAGAAAAAACAAAACAAACAAACTCAAACATGATACCTGAGAAGCTTTTAGAAGACAGATTCTCTTGATAAACATGGATGATGATGAGGGACAGATTCTTCTTCATATTTTATTATTTTATTTTTACTTTTTTTTTTATCCCTTCACGTTTTTTCTCTTGCAGTTTTGTTTCTAGAGTTTATTTCTTTGCGTTTAGACAAAAAACAAAACAACAAAAATAAACAGAAAACAAAATGATTTTCGTTGTAACATGACAGATATCACGATATCCTCATTAAAAAAAAACTTGCTTAGAAGATATTCATTTCTGTATAAAGAAGGGGTCAGAAGATGTCTAATATATAAACTTTGTTTGTTATCTTTACGTCGCAAAGATGACAAAACCACAAAAGTATGTATGATTCTCTGTGTTCAGGATATTAAAACAAAACACCGAAGACAGACCAGAAGAGACAGATATAATGTCCATGTATATATATATATATATATATATATGTATATATATATATATATATATATATATATATATATATATATATATATATATATAGTAGTGTGTAGCAGACAGGGTCTAAAGGAGCAAAGTTTCAGTAAAATATATTTAAAGGTGCTGTGCTCGAAGTATGATACAGTTATGATAAGCTTAATAGGTGTAATTACCTAGAGCTATAGAGATTTTTTAAAAAGATTACAAATACCAACGCTTTCTTTTAGATTAAAAAAATATCCTCATCAAAGAAGGTTTGCGCACCCGGAGGCCTCCTTACGGTTAAAAAATAAAAAAAACAAAACAAAATGGAAACACTCCCCTACAATGGTCCACAAACTATATTTACTTCAATAAGCTGGTTAAAATTTGGTGTCTTCTCCCCCCCCTCCCCTTTCATTCATGCTGATGAGGAGACGATATCTGAAATATTTTATTTATTTCTTGATGGTTTTATTTGTAAATATCGAATGAATAAAAAGATATAGTTTCCGAAACGATCGTACATATAGATTTGATATTGCTATGTTTCAAGTCCAGGATTTATATATATATATATATATATATATATATATATATATATATATATATATATATATATATATATATATATATATATATATATATATATAAATCCTGGAGTTGAACAAATTTTTTTTTTCGAATTTTCTAAAAACTTTTCAACCTATATATATATATATATATATATATATATATATATATATATATATATATATATATATATATATATATATCAAAGATGGTTTGTACTTGCACAAAGATTGGAAAAAGTTGTCAACAAAAACAAATATATAACAAGTAAATGTTTTCAAAAGCAAGATAAGTGGCTTTTTTACCTAACTGGATAATTTAGTGTTTTTATTGGGTTTGTATTACTGTACACATAGATTCAAAAAAGTTGTCAAAAAACAAATGTATAACAAATATTATCAAAGATGAGATGAGTTACTTTTTTTCCAAACTGGATAATTTTTTAGTGTTTTTATTTAATGTAAAATGTCTATTCGGCTCGAAAAACACAGCGTTTACCGCTATATTTGAAATTTAAAAATGGCGGCAGCCTCAGTGGTAAACACGTTAAGTTTGGGAAAATTATTTAAAATAAAAGACTATACAAAATACTGTTAAAAAATACCGATTATATGTCACGGTAACATATATTGAGTGAGTTGCTGACAGTATTTTTTATGTTTTTTTAGTTTTAACTCATTTCACTACACTTAACATATTCAATATAGTCTTCCGCCATTTTTATTTTTCAAATAAAGACTGCATGTTTTCGAATCGATCAAACATTTTACATTAAATAAAAACACTAAAAATCTTATCCAGTTAAGTAGAAAAGTAACATCTTCCCTTTGATAACATTTATTTGTTATATATTTATTTTTCGACAACTTTTTCGTATCTGTGTTTAGTAAAACAAGCCCTTTTTATTTAATGTAATGTTTAGTCGGCTCGAAAAACAGTATTCATCGGTGTATTTGAAAAATACAAATGGTGGCGGACACTGTTGATTATGTTAAATTTGGGGAAATAAGTTAAAACTAAAAACTATACAAAATATTTTCAGGCCACGATTTGACGACTCGAATTACAAGATTTCATTTTCTGCTTACGCGATAAGTAACAAAAAACATCCTCTATTTTTTAAATTGAAATTTATTTGTTTATCTTCCCAATTTTTTAATTTGAAAACTTTTTGTTTGTTATATCAGGCAAAAAAAATTGCTCGCCAGAAGGTGCGTTTTGAGTTGAAACATAAAAGTCGAAGAACCTTAAAAAAACATCTTTGTTGTAAAAATTATTTTTTTAACAAAATTGGCAGTATACGTTTTTTTGTTTTGTTTGTTTTAAACAGTTGTTTCTATATAAGAAAATATGAAATTTTTATTATTATAACTATAAATCATTAGGCGAAAGTACAGTTTTTCGGAGAAAATTCACAGTACATATATATTTTGGTAACGTGCTGAAATAATACATTTTTTAAATTTTTATTTTTCAGCCATTCTTACCATGGAGAGGGGAGAGTGTTTTGTAACATTCTGTGCTTTCAACTTACAATTTATTATTAAAAAAGATATCATGAAATTATATATAAAAAAAAGATATTGTGAAAGTTGAATTTAACTCGAAAAAAAAAGAAACGTGGAGACGGCGCGTTCAACATTGTAGCCGAAGCCTATTTGACAATAAGGTCCGATTAAGATTCGATTGTTTTTTTTTTGTTTTTTTTTTACCGTGAATTGTTAGGTTAAAGTTTTTTTGCATTTTTTTCAAGAAAACTTTTTTTTTTTACCAAAATTGAAAGTACACTTTTTTTTACAGAACTTGTTTTTATATAAGAATATATGACTGCTTTTTCTTTATTAAAGAAATTGTTAGGTGAAATACAGAAAAATTTCTACCAAGAAAGCCGTTATTTTTCCAGCCATTCTTACTATGGGGAGGGGATTGTAACTATTCTGCGCTTTCAACTACCAATCTATTAAACAAAAACAAAAGGTAAATTTTCACATTTGGTCCACCTCCACAATTTTTAAATGGTTACGTTGGGGGTGTTTGTTCCGAAACAAATATATAACAAATAAATGTTATCAAATGTAAGATAAGTTAATTTTCTACCTAACTGGATATTTTTTGTGTGTGTTTTTTTAAAATGTAACATGTTTATTCAGCTCGAAAAATATACAATGCTTACCGATGTATTGGAAAATTTTAAATGGCACAGGACTTTCTGCTAAACACGATAAGTTTGGAAAATGAGTTGAAAATAAAAAAAATATACAAAATACTCTTAGAAACTCGCTTAATATATGTTACCGTGATATAGGCTGACATACATTCGGTGGGTTCTTAACAGTATTTTGTATATTTTTTATTTTTACTTAATTTTCCCAAACTTACTCTGTTGAGCAGAAATTCATGCGCCATTTTAAATTTTATAATACACCGATAAACATTCTATGTTTTTCGAACTGAATGAACCTGTTACATTAAATTAAAACACTAAAAAGTTATTCAGTTCGGTAGAAAAGTAACTTATCTTGTCTTTGGTAATATTTATTTGTTATATATTTGTTTTTGATAACTTTTTCGAATCTATGTGTACAGTAAAACAAACCGAGAGTTTCTTATTCAGCATAGTCGAAAACCTTTAAAAGTAGTAATTTTAAATAACATTGTGGAGGTGGACCTAATGTAAAAAAAAAAAAAAGACAAAAAAAAAAAACAAAGATATCATGAAATTTAAATTTAACTTGGAAAAACTATTTTAAATTAGCGCGGTACCAAAAATAAAAATAGACAGAAAACTGCACCCTTCGGATGCACAAAAATTTGAAAAAAGTTATCAACAAAATTAAAATTAGAAGTTCCTTTTCATCAGGCAAAAATATCCAAGCAGCCTTTTTGGTTTTTCCCGATAGGGGCACCTTAGGTGATTACACAATTACAGCTACTAAAAGACTGAGAAAGTTGGCCTCCTAGAACTGAACAGAATCCTTCCCCAGCCTCACAAAAGAAAAGTCACAATTTACGAGTATAAAACAAGACGGATGTTATTAAGATACGCCGATTTAATCTTTATGTTAAGTTAAACTGTGACAGACCAACCAACTGACGTGAGAGATTTCAAACCTAAGCTTGAGTGGCCTACAAAAATGGTATTTAAGACTTTAATGTGATAGACTACCGAAAATGATAATTTAAACTTAAGCCTGGCAGACCCACGAAAATTCTATTTAAAACCTTAGTGTGAAAAACAAAGGTGATATTCAAAACAAACTTAGCAGACCAAAAATTGTATTTCCAACTTAAGCGTGACAGATACACGAAAATGCTATTCAAAACTATAACGTGTCGAACAAAAATGGTATTTAAAACTTGAACATGACACACCGAGGAAAATGCTATTTCCAACTTAAACGTGACAGACCAACGAAAATTTTATTTAAAACTTAACCATGATAGACCAACGAAAATGATATTTCAAAATTAAGCTTGGACTAGCATTTTTGTTGGTCTGTCATACTTAAGTATGAAATAAGATTGTAAGATCAACGAAAATGAACCTGAAATTGACAGACAGACAAAAATACATTGAACAACAAACCATAGTTTTTTTTTTTTTTTTTTTTTTTACAAAAATGCTTCCATTAAATCGACACATTTAAGAATAAAATAATATTTTAACCAAGAACGTGACATACGGACAAACCGTCTTCGGGCAAAGTCTCTTAGAGAGATACGTGGACGAAGGTAACCATTCCAATTTTGAATATAGAAAAAAGTCTTATGTACATCCTATGTTATTAATCTCCCGTTTTTTGTATTGCACATATTTTTGTGTTTTATTTCAATAAAGAGGAAATTGTAAAAATAAAATAAAATGAATAAAAAAGTGAGAAATAAATTCGAGATGTTCAGATTCAATCAGACGAGTTGATTAGAAATGAATATAAGTGAAATAGAACTGAAATATGATAATAAAAAGACACGGAGAAAAGGCTTTCTTGAAAGATGGAGACGCCATTAAAATAATGTTAGCCATTAAAAAAAGCTTTCGTCATTAACGTCGGTCGTACCCACGGGCGAGGAATCTGTCGACATATTGAAAGAAAGAAAGAAAATAAAAAGAAAAAGAAATGAAGAATAAACACAAAGAAAACCCAAGCGTTCTTAAGATTTGTCTATTTAGTACACGCGTTTAATGCTTAAAATATCAGACTTGAACGTATCACCATCATTAATTAAGGTATATTTTAATTATTACGTTGGTGCAAAAACAATATCGTTTTTGACGTGTACATATCGGATAAAAAGCAATATTACTTTTGTACCAACTCAATACTTAAACATATCACCAGGATTATATGTATAACGTTTTATTTCAGATTATTAAGGCGTCACTCATATTTTTTCCTGCAATATTTTCTACCATGTTGACACGAAACTGGCTTTCTTGAGTCAGTAGAAGAGAAGTCATATTCCACCATGATAATGCTTGTCCTCATGCACTACAACTGACCAGAAATCTCTTAAGAGAATTTGTTTAAGAAATCTTGTCTCATCCCGTCTATTCTGCTGACCTAACTCCCTTTGATTATTATTAATTTCGAGAATTACAAAACCGTTAAGATTACCTTAGACTAACATCACGAGATTAAACATGAGTTAAATTAGTATTTCACATAAAAATTTAAAGAATTTTACAAACGAGGCATTTAACAGCTAATTAACAGATAGAATCAAGATGGGGATTTATCTATTCACTCATAATGGACTCTTCTAACCATTATTAAAAAAAAATCAAAAAAACTTTAATCCTCTTATGGGAGATTATCCCACCCTGACATCAAATCGTTCGACAATCAATCTCACAGTAACAGGGCCATTTCGGTGGCCTTTTTACTGTCAGACTGATACAAACGTTTTTGGTAACCCTAGGAGGTCCACCCTCTCAGTTCTTGCCTAACGGTTTTCGGGAGGAGCAAGTTTATCGCTTGTTATCGGGGGCGCCCTCACCGATGAATGCAGACGGGGCTATTCAGATTTATTTTTGCAGGGCTGGAGTGCCGCTTCTTCTTGGGGCGCTGGTTCCTTTTCTCACTTTGTGTCACATCGCCTCGCGATAGAAGAAAAGTAAATACCAGAAATATCGCGATCTCACGCGAGACTACAGGACTGTCTAACTTCCGATATGATCTTTCTTTTTACTAAATTACACGTCTCAGCGATTATTTGAATGCAAATAACGAACTCTTTGCAGCCATAACTGAAACGTGGCTTCGAGAAGAGAAAGATGCTGAGATACACATTAAGGGATACGAACCCTTTCGAAGCGACCGTAACCGTCCCCGTAAAAGTAAACGAGGAAGGAATAATGGAGGCGCTATGTTGTACGTGCGGAACGATCTGGCCGCTACTGCTGAGCCACCCATTATTAAATACTCATCGGGTGTCATCGAAATGGTTGGTGTTCAACTAAAAAGTCCAAATCTGGTGATCGTAGTCATCTACCATCAACCCGACGATATAATGGGTGGTCACAGATCGACATCAGTAGAGTTTGATAAGGCTATTGCCGAACTTAGAAGAGTGATGAGAAACCTGGATACACCAACTCCTAACATCACACTCTGTGAGGATTTTAATTTACCACATGCTACCTGGCCCACAGGTGCACCGGGACCTGGTGCACCGCCAGATGAACGGTTGATGCTGCAGCAACTGAAAAGTCTAACTGATGAATTCTTTTTTAGCCAGTATATCAACTTGCCCACTCACGGAGGAGGTAATACATTAGACCTGGTGTTTACCAATAATGATTACTTGCTGCACAGTTATACTAGTACGCCGACAATATTGTCAGATCATTTCATGGTGACCTGCAGCTCAAGTATTGAATGCTAGCGGCCGGATACCGAATGCGATAACGTATCTAAACCAGGCAACCTGGCATCTCTAAATTTTTTCAACGACGCCATCAAATGGGACAACATTCGAGCTCGGTTATCGGAAGTAGACTGGGCAAATGAGCTTTCACACCTTGAACCGGATGAAATTTTGAATCGTATTGGAAATCTTTGTTACGAGACTACACGAGAACATGTTCCTTATAAGAAAGAATTCATAAACGTTCTGGTCAGTAAACTCATACCGAGGGATCGGAAGAACCTCATGCGTAAAAGAAGTAGAAAAATGCAACAGTTGCAAAAGTCCAAATCGCATGAAAAAACAACGCGAATTCTTAGCGAATAAGTTGAAATTGAAAAGAAAATGATTAGTTCTCTTCAAAAATCACGCGAAAATGACGAGTACAAAGCTGTTGGTGCTATAAAGCGCAACCCTAAATATTTCTACAATTATGCCAAGAAATTCTCAAGTATTAAGTCAGCGATAGGTCCTCTCATTAATCATGACGGGCAATTAACCGCTAATAGTGCTGAAATGGCCAGTTTACTTGCTGATCAATACGAATCGGTTTTCAGTAAGCCCATTAGACCAATACCGTCAAAACCTGAACCTGAACCAGATGACGACACTAAACCAATGCTTACTGATGTTACGTTTACACAAAGAGACCTGACCGACGCGATAGATGAACTCAGAGCCAACTCTGCGGCAGGTCCCGACCGTTTCCCAGCGCTACTCCTTAAGGAATGTAAAAAGCAGCTGGCTAAGCCACTATTCATATTATGGAGAGCATCACTGGACAAAGGGATAGTCCCAGCCGACTCTAAGCGCGCTAACATTATCCCAATATACAAAGGTGACGGTCGAAATCTCCCCAAGCAATATCGACCAGTGGCACTAACATCCCACATTACAAAAGTATTCGAAAAGGTCCTTCGAAAGTACTTGGTGGAATTCCTCAACAACCACAGTCTGTTTAATCCAGGGCAGCATGGATTCAGAACCGGAAGATCCTGCTTAAGTCAGCTTCTAATCCATCATGATAGGATCATTAATACTATAGACAATGAATGTAATGTCGACGTGATATACCTAGACTTTGCAAAGGCGTTCGACAAAGTGGACTTTGCAGTAACCATCGAAAAGCTCCAACATCTTGGAATTGGAGGTAAATTGATCCTATGGATTAAATCATTCCTAACAGATCACTACCAGACAGTTGTAGTAAATGGCTCTGCATCTCCCCCGACCAAAGTGCTATCTGGCGTTCCCCAAGGTTCAGTACTTGGTCCGCTGCTGTTCCTCGTACTAATCGGCGACATAGACGAAAAAGTCAAATCGTCTTTCGCCTCATGTTTTGCCGACGACACCAGAATTGGCAGGAAAATAAAAGATTCTTCTGATGTACAAGCTCTCCAAGATGATCTAGACGCTATCTACCAATGGGCGGATGACAACAATATGCAGTTTAACTCCTGGAAATTCGAGTGTATCAAATACGGTAGAAGGAAGGACCTGAGAGAAGCATCTAAGTACTCGACCCAAGACGGGAAGCTAATTAAAACCAAAGATACTGTGCGCGATCTGGGAGTAACGTTGGATTCTGATGGTACATTCACCTCCCAGATCGACAAAGTTTGTTCAACTGCACGGAGCCTTTCCAGTTGGATTCTACGCACTTTCAAAACGAGACAAAAAAAACTAATGCTGACACTCTGGAAGACGCTGGTGTTGCCGCACATTGATTACTGTTGTCAACTGTGGACTCCGGACAGAAAAAGTCATATTCAAGCATTAGAGGCCATCCAGAAGTCGTTTCTAAGAAAGATAACTGATTATAGTCAATTGAATTATTGGCAACTGCTGGATACGTTGAATATCAAATCGATTCAACGCAGGCAAGAAAGATATTCAATCATCTATACCTGGCGTATGATGGAGAACCAGGTGCCCAACGCTGGTATACAGCACCATATCTCAAAACGTGGCAGAAGGTGTGTGGTACCACCCCTAACCAGTGTCAGGGACAACTGGATCCGACGGCTCAGGGAATCGAGTTTAAATTCCAGGGGTCCTATGCTCTTCAATTGCCTGCCACCTAACATCAGAGAGATCACGAACTGCAGAACAGAATCGTTCAAGTCGGCGCTGGATACCTGGCTGAAGTCTGTACCAGACGAACCTCAGATCCCCAGTTATACCGCTATGAGACGCAGTGAATTCAATAGCTTACGCCACATGCTTGTCTGTGTAAAGAGGGACAGCGAAACGGTGCAGCGGTCTATTGATTCGACGCCGCCTATACCGTCCCAACTGGAGGCCGCTTGCCGCAGTGACCTTGGAGGGCTCTGACCGCCGAAAGACATCACACAAATCACACACACACACACAAAAATTTCTTGTATAATATATTCTTTCTACCTAAACCCGTTGTTCGTGTCTTTCTTTGTGATACTTTCCTAGGGTCACATCAATTATGAATAAATATTTTCAAACGCACAGTTTCTTACTTTCAATACGAATTTTCATATCAGTAAAATCCTCGGCGTCGCTCTGATAAATGAACTAAATTTAGTAGCCATTTATGTTTATCTGCCTTTCCTATTGGACCATTGAAGAGCTAAGTTTTTGGCCAGCCTGAAGTCCCAGGAGATGAACGCTGGAGTTAGGGTCCCCTCCTGGCTTGCTTTGTCTGATAGCTGAGAGATAATTATGGTAGTTTTCAGTATCCTTGATAGCGGGTGAGACTACAGTGCTTGTCTGGTCGGCATTTCCCAGGTAATAGTACATGTGACCGACTTCAAGGTTAATTCCTTGAAAACTATCTGCACTTGCTAAGTGTCGTGGTATATTGCGCATATTCCACCTTAAATATTGTAAATTTTAGATTAAATCGTTTTGCAAATTTTGCAAGGAATCTTCTTTGCACATTTTATTACTCACCTGTCTAACACGTGACCACCTCCCCCCTACGGTATTCGTTACCTTACTGATTGAATAAAAAAGTCTATAAGTAGACGCAGAGTTAAACTCAGCCAATATGAATGACTGATGACGACTGAAGAATTCAGTCGAATTTATTCGAAAAGAAATTAAACAAATAAAATTTGTAACATAGCGCCGACGCGCGTATGCAAATACATGCAAAATGACGTCACCGGTAGGGAAAGATAAATATTTAAAAATATGTAGATAACGTTCGAGATCACGTGAGGGGCATGGATGAGGTTCGAGAAGACGATCAGGTAGGGAACGCCACAGCGGTAACGAATGAAATAAATGTCGTTGTACAAAAAAAAAAAAAAAAAGAAAAAGGGGGAAAAAAGCGAGTTGAAGTTCTTTTTTGTTCTTTGTCTGCTTTGCGACTGAGGTCACAACGTGTTGGTTCCCGGACAACGTTACAAATTTACTGATCCTATTTACAGCAATTTAACAGAACCACAAGCAAGAACCAAAGAAATATAAAAATTAAAAATATAATTACGTTTGTTTTCGTATAAATATGCATATATACATATACTAGCATGGTAACCGACGTTGCCCGGGTTTGAATGATGATCAACGAATATTTCACAGTCCAATATTTTTATTCTCATCGAAATCGTTGAAATCGCCCATTTTTCAATCAAATCGATTGATTGCCTGCTCTGGTTGAGAACCCATCGCAGTGTATCGGGATGAAGCTCAGATGTCTCTCGCTATGACTTATTTCACAATAGTTTACATTGCACTGTAGAGAACTTACTGTTGTTTTTATGAAAACATTTCCTATATAATGGTTTAAATTAAAGTTTAAAATGCAAAGAATCAAGTACCATACTCAGATTGTGCGTTTAACAAGAACATTTATTTTATGTGTCGAGTCTTTCTGCTTGTGTTGTAATAAAACTTCTCAAATGCACTTGTGATGTTAGGCTGTGTAAGGTGTTAACTTTTATCAAAATCGTGTGTTCCTTTTTTCATCGGATTTTATTGATTATCGATACTTATCGACGACTTTTCGATACAAAACCTATCTTCATGTGAATTTTCATAAAAATCGGCCCAGCCGTTTTCGAGTCCATAGCGAACAAACTCACAGACACTCGGACAAAGTACTTTTTATATAACAATCGATAGACATAATTACAGATGAGAGTAATATTATATTGTGATTTAATAATTTACAACAAAGAAAACTTACACGTGTTTCTCGAAAAAATCACAGCATGCGTGGACAAATTAGAGTAAATATCCCCAAACTGCGCAATCAGAGTTTGGTGATAAATGCCATCCACACATCATTAAGGTAAAATTCCATGCACAAATCATTCAAGAATCTTCAAGAATGAGTCAAACCGTAATGCCAAAATAGGGGATGACACATGCCAAACAAAGCAACAAAAATAATGATTGGAAATCTTTGAAGAGACAGAACCGAATGTTCAGAAAAAAAAACAAAAAAAAAAAAAAAAAACGGATGCACACCAAATGACCAATGCATATTTTTGCAAAGGTCAAGGACAAACTCAGCCAGGATTATTTAACTTAGAAATTATCAAAAGAAAATTTTCTTCATCCGGTTCGTATAATCGATCTTTTTCATCGATCAAGAGATTTTTCAAAAAGCGTGCACACAGAGAGAGAGAGAGAGAGAGAGAGAGAGAGAGAGAGAGAGAGAGAGAGAGAGAGAGAGAGAAAGAGAGAGACAGACAGACAGAGAAAGAGAGAGATAGACAAATACACAGAAAGAAAAGAATTTTAACAAAACTACCCGGCAAATGTATCCAGTGAACCGTGTGCAAGAGAGATAGAAACAATTGCACTTAAATGGACGGTTAAAATCTTACAATGATCTCTCGGTTCGAATGTATAAGATAGCTGGTGAATGTTTGGCATTCGGAGGCATGCCCCATCCCAGATTTAACAAAATAATTCTATATATACTAGCCTGGGTGCCCGGCGTTGCCCGGGTGTTTGGAGGTGTGTGTTGATGAAAAAGAAGTGATAGTAAACAGACAGGCTCAAACCCGTATCGCGAAACGGGAAAAGAACATGAAAAAAAACGTGACGTCTTTGCTGTTGCATCCATCGCCAAACCGGAAATGACGTAGGTTTAAATTAAGGCTAGTCAATCGAAAAGAGGGGATGACTTTCGAAAATATCGGCGAAAAAAGCGACCCCTCCCTGTAGAAAAGTGTCCAGTTGAGGGTGAAGAGATTAATGTTTTCAGCCAAATTTTCGATATTTGTTGTCCGAAGAATCGAGCTTCAAAACGATAGCGATATCGTGCAAATCCGCTTCCTCTATCGAAAGTTTTAGGCATACATACATACATATATTTAAAGAGACGGATGATATTTATTATATATATATATATATATATATATATATATATATATATATATATATATATATATATATATATATATATATATATTTCATACTTTTATGCGGGGTACAAAATTTCATTACTGCAATCATGACAAGAAGACCCGTTTTAATGTTCATGATTAGAAGTGGGAAATAAAGAAAAAAAAACTTAATGGAGGAAGCCAGCTGACCGGTTTTGCCCACACTTTTTTTTAGTGAGGGCGAAACCGGTCAGCTGGTCGCCTCGATTAATTTTATATATATATATATATATATATATATATATGTATATATATATATATATATATATATATATATATTATAGCATGCATTTTACTTCAGATTAAGTTCTCAGAAATTAATGAGCCCCTTCGTATGGGGCTAACACTTAATTTCTATATGAAATACAAAGTCGAGTATTCCATTAAAGTTTTCCTTTACAAACACAAAGTTAGTAAAGAAGTTGACAATATAATTTTCCTCTTCCCAATTGACCATTTAAAAATGTCTTTCTTGTGTTTTTTTTATTTTACTGGATGACAGGACAAGTATTATTTCTTGTCTGGTGGACTAGCCATATTGATATCACGAATACTGTGTATATTTGAATATTTAATCAAGGTTTACTTATAGGTGAAAGTATCCTCATGCAAAATTGTCCTGACAAACTTCTGTGCAGAGAAATTAAGACACTCGAAGATAGTGTCTAGTAGGTTTTCAAGTTCTTTGTTTTATATATGCAATATTATATGAACATCCAGAGCAAGATATTCGAGTAAGAATTTAAAATACAACGAAAATATTATTTTAATGAGTTACATGAAATGTCAATTACAAGATAATTGAAAATATTTTATCTGTCACGTGTGACACAAAACATAAGGTGACAATTTAGCATATGAAAACAAAGATGGCTGAAACATTGAAAAGCCAGCAAATACCACATAAATAATAAAGAAATCTGTTTCTATTGCATACGTTAAAGTCCAGCACATTCTAGTCTATCTTATCTTATTTATCATGTTCTATAAAAGTGAGAATGTGTGTATTTGTGTAAGGACACTTCTCAACCTATGAACTCAATGAATTTTTAATCTACATACTTGAAATTTGATATATAGGATATTCAGACAGGTGGAAAACGTTTAAATCGGTTTTCAGCTGAAAAAAAAAAGGTTGCTACGAGGTCAACATGAAAAAAATTGGTACGTGGGAGTCGTCGGAATTTTTTTATTTTTTTTTTTTGTATTTGCTAACTGTTCCACTAATACGCATGCGTGAATGGTTCACATGATAGATTCATTAAGTTAAAAAATAAATACAATTCAAAGACATTTTTAAGGAACATGTCAAACCAGCCTAGTGGTTGTCGTACTGCACTCACTGCTTTTTTAAAGTTTTGGTTTCGATCTCAGCCAGAGTATATTTTTCTTACTTACAAGAAGTAAATAATTACTTATAAGAAAGTGTGCAAGCGAGTATCATGATTTTTCCTGAATATAGGAAAAATCATGATACTTATATCGAACAGTATTCCACCATTAACTTATGCATGCAGTATTGTTACCGCACCTCCGAAAATGCCCCAAATAGTTCGCAACTTAATATATATATATATAAAATTTGGTGCAATGGTTTCAAATGATGAGAAATAACAGCAAGGGGATACTTGATTCCAAATATTCCTCATATGTTGTATCTTCCCTCCTTGGTTTTTTAAATAAGATATATGGATTCAAATTCCAATATCTAAATATATCTGATTTTAAATAAGATATATGGATTCAAATTCCAATATCTGGATATATGCATATGCAAAATCGTAACTGTTTTCAGTTGCTTCCGTCCATAATGGGTGAATTAAAACAAAAGAAGTGAAGAAACCCGGCGCAATAAAATTTAAATAAAATGAAATTTCAAACAAAAAGATATACAACCGCGTTTCTAGAGATCTCAATATCATTCAAACACTACCGTGTTTTAATATATTGTAAAGTGTCAGTTGTAGTCATTCAAAACTACTTTAAAGCGTTACCGCTCACTCATTTTTCAACCAAATTTCAAACAATTATTACAGTTTATAGATAACCTTCTCAGCTATATTACGACAATCTTCTTTCAATTTTCGTTCAGTAAGACAAAAGTTATGATGAATTTTCTCGTGTTCAAAATTGTAAATATATGTAAGGAAGTGAGCAACGTTTCTACGACTGGTTTCATTAGCAACCACGTCACTTCAGCGACTACCGTTGCTACTAATTCACTGCTGTCTCGAATAAAGAAGTAACAAGTAAAACTGGGAGAATGAAAGCATTAAAGGGAGATAATTGGGAGGATTTCATTGAAAGCAGACGAGTGCAGTGAATTGTTATTACATATGTGTTTATGGGGGCTAAAATTAAAACTGAAATTAAATAAAAAAACAAGCGAATTTACTGGAAGCCTGGAAAAACCGTGGGTTATCATAGATAAATGCGAGCATGAAAAGTAATATGGTTTAGCTTAAACATGGAAAAGTCAAGGACTAATTGTTAAAACTGGAAAATAAATAGACAAGATATCCTAGTAAAAATAAAACAAAATTTATAACTTAAAACATTGCAGCATAAAGATTTTTTTAATTCGATTTATATCATTGTATAATCATTTCTTAATAGTGTGACATTAATGATTAATTGATGGGGGGGGGAGGGGGCTAAAATTTGCTGCAATGGTTTCAAATGATAAGAAATAACAACAAGGGGATACTTGATTCCAAATATTTCTCATATGTTATATCTTCCCTCCTTGGTTTTCTTACAAAAAGTAAATTTCACAGTACATAAGAATTATTTGAGCTATTTCCAAAAGAGGGGAGAGATAACATATGAGAAATATTTGGAATCAAGTCTCTCCTAACTGTTATTTCAGATCATTTGAAACCATAGCCGAAAGTTTTAATCTCCTCTCCATCAAGGTAAGAGGTTTGAGGAGAATTATATATATATATATATACAGTAGTGCCCAAAACTAAGGGAGAAAATTTAAAAACCTAATATTTGTTAGAAATAACAACTGTAAAAAGCTGAAATTTTGACAACTGGTAGTCGTTATCATCCATAATAACATACTAAAATTTGAATATATATATATATATATATATATATATATATATATATATGCATATATATGTATATATATGTATATATATGTATATATATATATATATATATATATATATCGGTGTTACCCGCGAAAGTGTAATTGACTGAAGAAATTCCAAATTATATAAGTCATATTATTTGTAATTGAAATGTTTTTTGTTACGTTCTATGTAAAAATACGTGTACAAAATCCTATTTCTTTCGACTCGGTTTTAATTTTCAAAAGCTGATTTTAATTATATATATATATATATATATATATATATATATATATATATATATATATAGGAAGGCATTCCTTTTATAGCATGAATAGGTTAGCCAAATTAATCATGAGTATGTAACTATATCCAATATCTGGAATATTTTCTTTTCTTGTGATTAAGGGAGGTGGTGTTTAATCAACACTGCTGCGGAACCATGATATAATATACTGTTTCGTTTTTAAATACCCGAATCAGTGTTTCATGGTAAACAACTGATAATCCCTTACATTATTGTGAATTCGAGAGAGCAAGTTGATGCACCGATTGCAGGTGATTAAATACCTTAATGACTAAATGATTCTCCAACGAATGTTAAAAAATATAAAAATGAAATAAGTTTTTTTTTTTATATAGCATTAAAGCTTTAAATTCTTCCAAGACTATATATATATATATATATATATATATATATATATATATATATATATATATATACATATATATACCATAATCTCTCAATAACAAGGGTGATTTTTACATATGAATATACTTTAAGTGGAATGTAAATACAAAAAACATACACGCTCGCGTGCGATAATTTTCTTCACAATAAAACAAATAGGGGGAAAAAACAAAAAAAAAAAAAACACAAAATGGCTTCCATAGAGCCTCGTTTTACGCCGGAAGTCAATGTGTATTCAAGAAACGGCGCTCTGCGTCTAAACACTCGAACACGCGACTCGAACCTTGGGTCCGGCGCTCGTGCGGGCACGTGTGAACGCCGTGGGGGCGTAAAAACAAAGAACAAACAACAATAAAATATTATTATTATTATTATTATTATTAATAATAATAATAATAATAATAATAATAATAATAATAATAATAATAATAATAATAATACTAGCAAAATGGTGTTCCGTGTTGTCGTCTGTGGATAATTCCAGTTTCGTTATAGGTTATGAAATGAGCGGGAGGTTTTGTTTGCAGATCGTGCCAACGAGCGTTGCGGTATAAAGTACACATCAATTACGTTGTTTGCGCGTGCAATAAAAAGGTCAATTGTTTTCCCCTTTTTTCAGCGCAATTTTGTCATTTGATAGGGTAAAAAAAAAAGGTGCCGATCTTAGGGATTTCCTATATAAGGCCTCTTCTATTTTAAAAATCACTTTCTTTTTTATTTATAGATGTGTACATTTTAGTAATTAATTCTCGTATATCAGAAGATGTATGCGTATTTGTTTCTGAATATCTACAAAAGGTCTTCCAAAAGTAGTTTTCTGTTTCTTTTATTCCGCCCGAATAGATGAGACGGATTTGAAACTGTATTGTTATGATGTATGAACTTATGCATTTATGCATAAGTTCATAAATCGTAAGGTTTCATTCCTCTGCTGCAGATATTGACGGAATTGGACTCTGAGAAAGGAACCCCTGCCATGGATGAGTATATATATATATATATATATATATATATATATATATATATATATATATGCTAGCAAAAGTACCCGTCGTTGACTGGGTTCAAAAACAGCCCACAGAAAATGATTTCTGATTTATGAAAGTATGATAGGTTATGAAAAGGAATGGTTGTAAAGAGATAGCTTCGAGTTTGGGGGTATCAAAACCAAAGCAAAATATGATGAAAGTAAAAATAAAATAGATACACCCCATAATTCATTATACCATATTTGTTCACACTAAAACACTTATCACAATATTCTGTGGATCTATATTAAAAAACTTTGTTAAACTTTGTGACATATTTCCATTCTATGGAGGTCAGGCGCGAACGAACACCCCATAATTTTATTATACCATATTTCTTCAAACTGAAACATAATTATCAAAGTATACTTACGCGGATAGATATGGATAGTCTTTATGTTTTTATGGAGGCCAGGCGCGAACGCAGACCCCACAATTTTATCATACTATCCCTATTGAAGTTAAAACATACTTATCAAAGTGTTATTATGTACATCTATATCAAAAACACTTGTAAACGTTTATTTTATTTTAAAATTTTTTATTTCCATACTTTGTGGACCAGGCGCGTACGCAGACCCCAAAATTTTAATGAATTATCATTATGCCAGATCAAACATACCCATTCCTGTGTCTCGATGCACCTTCTATCATTATATGTGATCAGTTTTCTATAATAGTCAACCATATAGGAGTCTATTCGTGACCAAACACATTCACAGACGTTCAGCTTTATATTATAGATATATATATAGTACGTTATAAAATATATATGGCAGTAAGTTATATATATATATATATATATATATATATATATATATACATAAGGAATTTTGTATGTGTTTCTGTAAGTTAGTTCCCTATGAACTCCAAAACAGCTGGGTCGATTTTTATGAAATTTCACACAAAGGTAATTTATGTACATGCCAGTATTCTTAGATAGGATTTTTATCGGAATGTCTCCGATCAGTATCGAGAAGGAACAGGCGGGTTTAACCAAAGTTAACACCTTACCCAGCCTAACTTCACAAGTGCATTTGAGAAGTTTTATCATCACACAAGCCGAAAGTCCCGATATACAAAATAAAAAATTGGATATGACAGGAGCGCTTTCGAAATGAATGTTTCTGTTTAAAGCGCAATTGAAGGAAGATACTTGACCTTTGTATTTTAAACTTTAATGTAAGTCATTATATGTATAAAAGGTAATTCTATAAAATCAGCAGTAGGTTCTCTACAGTGCAATTTAGATGACAATGTATTGTTGAACAAGTCACTGCAAGAGGCACATGAAGCTTTTTCCATGTTCACTGCGATAGGTACCCAATTAGAGTAGTCAATCATACATACATATATATATATATATATATATATATATATATATATATATATATATATATATATATATACTAGTTGACAGACCCACCGTTGCTTCGAATTAAATTCAATAAATGCAGCACACTTCCATCCTTTTTATTGTCATCGAAATCGGTGGAACCGCCCATTTTTTCACCCAAATCGATTGATTATATGCTCTCGTCAGGACCACATCGAGGTGCACTGAGAAGAAATTTAACATTCCTCCCTGTAGAGATTTAATCCACAATACATTGTAGTCTACATTGCACTGTAGAGAGTCTACTGTTTATTTTGTAAAATATGTTTTATATAATAGTTTGAATTAAATTTTAAAATGCAAAAGTCAAGTATCATGGTTCAATTGTGTGTTGCATATTAGCACACCCGAGGTATTGCCGAATTATCTGAGCAAGAAGAACATTGTTATATATTTATTTATTTTTTATTCTTCATCGATAATTTGGTACTCGGCTATCCAACATGTGCTCTCACCCAAAATATTCATTTCGAAAACGCTCCTGTCTTATCAAATCATCTACAGTTGATTTTATACTTCGGGCTATTCTGCTTGTGCGGTGATAAAACGTCTCAACGGCACTTAAAATGTTAGGATGTATAAAAATATTCACTTTATTCAAAATCTGACTGTTCGTTCTTTAATCAGATTTTTTTGGTTATCGATTATCGATTTTCGATATTTATCGGAGTCATTCTGATACAAAACTTATCTGTAAACTCTCGTAAAAAAACATTTGTGTGAAATTTAAAGCAAAAAAAAAAAAAATGCCCCCGTCGTTTCAGAGTCCATAAGGAACAAACTCAAACACAAAAGCCAAGGGGTTTTGTATATATATATATATATATATATATATATATATTTATTTATATGTATATATATATACATATACATACACACACACGCACACACACACACACATATATATATATATATATATATATATATATATATATATATATATATATATATATATAACAAGTAGAGAAATATCAAAAAATGAATAATTGAATTTCAAGAAAGGTCGTTAATAGTGCTCAATCAAGGAGTGCAAATTATATTTTTTATTTAAGATCTTTAACTTCGATCCACGCCAGTCATGGCAAAGTATACCTCCTCTAAAATTGAAAATTGTCTTGAACCATTTTTAATTTTTAATTTTTCTTGCCTGACGAGATCTATTATGATCGAAACGCTCTGCAGATAATAGCAAGATATGACATAAAGAATTATATATATATATATATATATATATATATATATATATATATATATATATATATATATATATATATATATATATTCATCCTCCATTTATGTATTCTTGTGGTTTATCTGATGAGTTAATTGATACAATTAGTGTCGTGATTGATGAGAAGAAGAAGAACAACAACAACAACAACAAAAGTAGTAAAAATAGAAGAGGGGGTGGGGAGACGAAAAAGAAAGTGAGAAAAAGAGATGAAGCGAAGATATACAAAACAAAAAAAAAAAAACATAAAAATCCAATCGTTCGAGATCCCTAGCGCCGCGCTGCGACTTTTAGTTTCGGGGGAGATAGAATTCGAAAATACGGAGACCGACAGGCAGACAGACATATAGCTTTTATATATATATATATATATATATATATATATATATATATATATATATATATAGAGAGAGAGAGAGAGAGAGAGAGAGAGAGAGGTCAGACTTCACTTCTCTTATTGCGCCAGCTTGTCAAAACCTCATCGTATCTTAGTCCTATATATATATATATATATATATATATATATATATATATATATATATATATATATATATATATATATATATATATATATATATATATATATATATATATATATATATATATATATGATAAGTTTTTTTTAAGAAATCCAGCACAGTTCTCAATTAAAAGGAAAATCCGGAATATAGGAGCGTATTTATATTTTTGTATTTTGTGTACAGAAAGTTGTTAGATGCGACAAGTCATTGGTACCGTCGGTTTCAAGGCCGATAATTAGGACCGTTTAAGATATCCATATCAAGCTCTCTCCAGCCAATACTCATATACATATCAAGCACTCTTCAGCCAATACTCATGGTATAAGTATTGGCTTCAGAGAAGGAGGAAAAGGACGTGAAAAAAAATGTGACGTCTTTGCTGTTACGACTATCGCCAAACCGGAAGTGACGTAGGTTTAAATTAAGGCTAGACAATCGAAAAGAGGGGATGACATTCGAAAATATCGGCAACTCCTCCTTGTAGAAAACTGCCCAGTTGAGGGTGAAGAAATTAATGTTTTTAGCCAATTTTTCGGTATTTGTCGTCTAAACGGTCGAGCTTCAAAACGATAGTGATCTTGTGAAATCAGTCGCCTCTATCGAAAGTCTTAGGCAGACATGCAAACATACATACATAGATTTATATATTTGTAGCTCAAATTTTCGACCCAAACCGATAAAAAGCTTGCCCTATGTCTGAATACCCTTTATGTAAAATTTCAAATGTTTAGACCAGAATTTGTCTTTAGTAATTTGGTAGAGACCGCAGAAGTAAATTTGTTTTAAACTTTGACCCCTATTATGACCCCTTAACATTTATTGTTTTGAGCTCAAATATTGTTATTTAGTTAGATCCATGTCCAAGGAACCTATATCTAAAACTTCAAGTGTTTAGAGCCAAAATTGTCGGAGGAGTTTGGTAGAGTTCTCAAAGGTCAAATCGTTGAACTTGGACCTCCTAACAGCCAAATTTCTGGCTTAAAACCGATTACAAAGATTTTCCCAAATCTCAGTACCCTGTATATCAAATCTCGTGTCCATAGACTGAAAGTTGACGGAGTTATTGTGTAAGGAAATGTACACAAACACATGGACAGTCAGCCAGACAGACAGACAGACACTTTCACTTTTATAGATATATAGATTATTATTATTATTATTATTATTATTATTATTATTATTATTATTATTATTATTGTCGTTGTTGTTATAGTGACAAGAAAGCAATACTACTACTACTACTACTACTACTACTACTACTACTCAACACCTTCCATTCTCCGCATCCTCTATTATTTCTTCCTCTCATCAACATTTTTTTTATCTCCATAATTTCACTAACTAGATTGTTAACTGACAAACAAATTAGTCTAGGTGACAACAATTTTCACAGATTACCAGTACCCTCCACTTTTTTCGATAGCCTTTGCAAATCTATTAGCATTATCGCAACAGTCGTTTGCCATTGATTTCTCGCTCGCAATGACCATTAGTCTTTACTGAAATTTTGGTGCCGATAAAGAAATTGCCTCATCAATATGATTAAGCCATTTGTGGTGGCTTTTTATCATTATTATAGCTATTAGTTCTATTATTATTGGCGCAAAAGGAGCTTTCACACAAGTCAACAAACGATCTGACTGGAGACCTGTGGTATTCTCTGGAAGCTGAGTGACAACAAGTCTCCCCAGACGTCCAGACCTCTCCACCTCCTTCGATAGCATTTGCAAATGAATTTGCATCATCGCAACAGCCGCTTACCATTGATTTCTCGCTGGTCGTGGCCATTGGTTTATACTGCAATTTAAGTGGCACTATTATCATTATTATTATTATTATTATTATTATTATTATTATTATTATTATTATTATTGGCTCACAAGGAGCTTTCACACAGGTCATAAAGGATCTCTCCTCGAAAACAACCTGTGGTGTTCTCTGGAAGCTGAGTAACAACAAGTCTCCCCAGTTCTCCAGTGCTATCCACCTCTTCTGATAATATTTGCAAATGAATTTGAATTATCGTACCAGTCACACAGCATCGATATCTCGCTAGCAGCGGCCATTGGTCTTCGCTGGAATTTGAGTGGCAATAAGCCTCCCCACGGTCCCAGTTCTCTTTGCACTTGTCCAGCGGAGGTCTGACCAGTGCTCTCTCGTCGGTCTTTCCATCCGCCTTGACCCTGATTTATTATTATTATTATTATTATTATTATTATTATTATTATTATTATTATTATTATTATTATAGTTAATGTTATTGGTATCATTATTGCTATTATTATTGTTATAATTATTTTATTAAATAATTATTACTATCATTATTTTTATCATCGTTGTTATTATTATTTGTAGTAGTATTATATTATTTTATTACTATTATAATTATTTTTATTATAATTATTGTTATTATTTTATCATTATTATTATTATCATTATCATTATTATTATTATTATTATCATTATCATTATTATTATTATTATTATCATCATTATCATTACTATTATAATTATTTTATTATTATTGTTATTATTTTATCATTATTATTATTATTATTATTATCATTATCATTATTATTATTATTATTATTATTATTTTTATCATTATTATTATTATTATTATTATTTTTATTATTATTATTATTATTATTATTATTATTATTATCATTATTATTATTATTATTATTATTATTATTATTATTAATATTATTATTATTATTATTATCATTATTATTATTATTATTATTATTATTATCATTATCATTATTATTATTATTATTATTTTTATTATTATTATTATTATTATTATTATTATTATTATTATCATTATTATTATTATTATTATTATTATTATTATTTTTATTATTATTATTATTATTATTATTATTATTATCATTATTATTATTATTATTATTATTATTATCATTATTATTATTATTATTATCATTATTATTATTATTATTATTATTATTATTATTATTTTTATTATTATTATTATTATTATTATTATTATTATCATTATTATTATTATTACTATTATTATTATTATCATTATTATTATTATTATTATTATTATTATTATTATCATTATTATTATTATTATTATTATTATTATTATTATTATTATTATTATTATTATCATCATCATTATTATTACCATCACAACTACTAGCAAAGAAAGAATCAATTAAAGCCAAGAAAGGCAAACAAACTAAAGAGAAAAAAAAAAAAAAAAAAAAATGTCGTCGATTGCAATTTCATTGGCCGAAACAGATGGAGAACGGCTGCAAACCTTGTACACCAGATGGGATCGTCGTCGGGATGGGAGCGGGGGCAGCTATACTTCTCCCTGTTCTCCCCACCCTTGCCCATTGTCCCACTCTCAAAAAGAAGAAAATATAAACGAGAAGACACCTTTTGGCTGTGAACATGGTGTGAGCTTCATCATAGTGGGGGAGGTAGTGCTTGAGGGTTGTTGTCGAGGGCGGGCATAGAACATTTTTGTAGGGTTCTTTTATTTTTCTTTCAAGGGGACATAGGAGATGGACACGTTGCAACTCATGCACTGGGTGAGCAACGCGAGTCATGTTTGGAACAATAGATCAAGTGTGGAGGGAAGAGGGAGATGAAACGGCAGAAATTTGGGAATGCGAATAAAAGAACGAAGGCACAAACGTGCGTGTGTGTGTCTCTCTCTCTTTCTCTCTCTTGCGTAAAAGAATTAAGCTCTCCAGGCACCTGATAATGCGAATGTAAACATATATAATATTATTATTTCTCTTAGCGAGCGTAATATGCTGACCAATCGATTTCTAGTGTTTGAATCTTAATATGCTTGTTGCCATCAATATTTCACTGGCAACACCTCGTTAATGTCAATGATTATATCTTGGAAAAATTCTTTGTTTATATACTACTACTACTACTACTACTACTACTACTACTACTACTACTACTACTACTAATAATAATAATAATAATAACAACAACAACAATAATGATAATAATAATAATAATAATAATAATAATAATAATAATAATAATAATAATAATAATAATAACTGGGGAGGCTTAGTGCCACTGTAATTCCAGTATATACCAATCGCCACTGCCAGCGAGAAATCAATAGTAAGAGGATGTTGCGATTACGCAAATTTATTCGCAAATGTTATCGAAGGAGGTGGAGAGAGCTGGACGTCTGGAGAGACTTGTTGTCGCTTAGCTTCCAGAGAACACCACAGGTTTCCAATCGGATCTTTTGTTGACTTGTGTGAAAGCTCCATGTGAGCCAATAATAATATGAGTCACAAGCGCGGGCCAGACAAACTGCTGCAGAGGCAAAACATGAATCGCCACATGGAACTTAGAACATTGAAGCTGCCTAACTCTACTCCCATCCCCCCATTACAACATGACTGACCCCCCCCAAAAAAAAGAACGAGACTGAATAGCTGAATAGAGTCAAGGAGAAAGGAAATACTGAGGAGAGAGCACTGATCAGACCTCCGCTGGATATGTGCGAAGAGAACTGGGACCTTGGGGAGGCTTATTGCCACTCAAATTCCAATGGCTGCTTCCAACGAGACATGAAGCAGCTGTTGCAATAATACAAATTTATTTGCAAATGTTATCGAAAGGGATGGAGAGTACTGGAAATCTGGGGAGACGTATTGTTACTCAGCTTCCAGGGAACACCACAGGCTGTTTTCAAGGAGAGATCTTTGATGACTTGTGTGAAAGTTCCTTGTGAGCCAATAATATACATTAAGAAAGGCAAGATAGCACCAATAATTGTAAGAGCACTAGGAACAATCCCGAAAAAACTTTGAAAAAATAATGTGTGAAATTGGAATCAGGGGAAGGCTGAGAAAGCTACAGCTGAAATCGTAAGGAAAATCCTTGAATGCTGAAACTAATCTACGTGAGCTACAAACGCCAACCGGTCATATAGAAATAAAAACAAAACTAAAAATATATATTGAGAGAAAAGCACATTATGGAACCAGAAAAAACTGAAACTGCAAAATTTTAAATTAACTACACCCCTCACAAAAAACTAGTGTCTGCATTGACTGAAACTGCGCAAAATAGTCGAGAAAGGTCGGGGAGGATGGAAAAATCGAGAAGTGAAATTATTTACTAGACCTCCACTGGATAAATGCAAAAAGGACTATGATCTTGGAGAGACTTGTTGCCATCCAGATTCCAGTAAAGACCAATGGTAACTGCCAGTGAAAAGTCAATGACAGGCTGCTGTTGCGATAATGCAAATTCATTTGCAAAGATTATCGAACGAGGTGGACAGTACTAGAAATCAGACGAGACTTGTCACCCAGACTGCAGGGAAAACCATTTGCTGTTAGTGAGTAATCCATGATGATGGCCCGTGTGAGAACTCCTAGTGAGTAGAAATAACTGTCGAAAACTAGAAGGAATATGGAACAAGAAAAAGGTTTTAAAATAATTCCAATAATCGTAGGAACACTAGGAATAATCTAGAAAAGCTGAAAAAAGAACTGACAGAAATTGGGATTAAAGGGAAGATTGAAACTATTCAACGGACGGCAATAATGAAAACAGCTGCAAGAAAAATCATCGAATGCAGAAACCAACCGATACAAACTACAAATGCTAACCAAGCGCATAGAAATTACAATAGAAATATAGCGAAAACTAAAAAAGACAAAACGATATGCAACCAAGAGAACTGAAACTGAAATATAATGACGTCATTAGAAATGAATAAGTTACGTAAATAAAATGTAACAAACGAGTTCTACACAAACTCAACGAAGTCATAATTGTCGATTGATTTTGACTCACCCAAGAAAAACTGACTTTATTTTATTATATAAATTAACAGCCTCCGCACTTCGCCCCCTAATAAAAATCAAAGTTCTAGACCTAATTCTCACCACAGTACCTGAGGATTATGTGACTCATGCCCACCGTCCACTTGGAAACGCAGACCACCTAGTGGTATCAGTTGACATCACACTCAAATCCCAACCCCAAGGTGAGGATCCATTGCTCAAAATAACAAGGTATTACAAAAGGGTTGACTTGGAAGCCATTAGAGAATACATCAGAGATGCTCCATGGACCGATATCTTCTCTCTACCTACTGAACAGTGTGCCAATGAGACAACTGACTTGTGCAAAGCAAGCGTTGAAGCACACGTTCCCACATGGAAGCATTACAGCAAGCGCCACTCACCACCATGGTTCACTACAGATTGTACAGTTGCCATTGCACAAAGACAGCATGCATTTCTTCAGTTCGTACATCATAAGTCAAATACAAATAGGCCAAAAATTCGTAGATGCTAAAATTATTGTAAGAGAGATATAGCGACAGCCAAAAGAAAGCGTGCTGCAATAACCAGGGAACGCATTGGATCGCAAGATAGGAACTTATGATTTCTGGAAAATATATAATAGTGTAGTGAATAAAGGGCAATCAGTAATTCATCCAGTATTCAACAACTAGAATGTCACATACGCGGCAACCGAGAAGGCTTAGAGCCAACAAACAACTCTCTCTCAAATTTCCTTATGCGGACTGAAGCCATACTAGATGATGTAAAATTATCCCTCCTCATGTTCGTGATATCATAAACAAATTAAACATCCCCAACGCATGTCGGCCTGATCTCATCTCTGCTATACTAATTAAGAAATGCTCAGTTGAGCTACCCCCCCGTACTTTCCAAACTCTATAATAAATGCCTTGCTGAATCTTGTTTCCTTAATAGCTGGAAGATGGCATCTGTGGTACCAGTGTACAAAAATTTTGGTGAAAGGATAGACTCTCTCAGTTATCGCCCTATCAGTCTCGTCCCCCTCTTCGCTTAAATCTTTGAGGCCTTAATAAATTAACCACTAGTTCACCATCTCACAAAAGCAAATATTCTCTCTGCCAAATAGTACGGATTTAGGCAATGGCATTCTACTTCAGTTATTTGAAAAGTCATATTTGGACGCATATATTTGCACTTGATAAGGCGTGCGAATCCAGGGCTGTAGCTCTTGATGAATCTTTTGTCAAAGTCTGGCACGAAGGTCTACTAATGAAAATTAAATCGTACAGTCTAACTGGACATATACTAAATATAACTAGATCCTTCTTAGACAATAAAACCATCCAAGTTGCCATTTATTGACATACACCCAAGCAACAGAACATTAATACGGGAGAGCCTCAGGGGTCGATCCTTGAACCACTACTATTCCTAATGTTCATAAACGACCTCCCTGATAATATTGTGTCCGAGATGGGTATATTTGCAGACGATGCAATGCTATATAACATGCATGAGAGAAGAACGGATATACGTAAATCTAAGACAGTGGCAGAATCGTTAGAAAATGATCTCCAGACCGTAATGAAATGGGGTCGCAAATGAATGGTTGTATTTAAAGTTAGTAAGACTAAACTGCTCTCCTTTAACAATTGCAATACGCTTTTCTAACTATCTATAGTCATGCCAAAAAAAACAAAAAAAAAACACCCTACCTGAAAGTTCTTCCTTCAAACTCCTTGGCCTAACATTTGCGGGCAATATGAACTCGAACACATACATTGAGGACATTGCAAAGGCTGCTGCAAAGAATTTGGGTTCCTTCTATCGAGTTAGAACACGACTCACACCTGAGAATATCCTGTACCTCTACAAGACTATTATTCGCCCATGCATAAAGCATTGTTGCCACATCTTGGCTGGTGCCTCTATCACTAACCTCTTCCTCTTGGATAGGGTCCAAAAAAGAGTTTTCAATCTAATAGGTCCCACTTTGTCAACTAAGCTCCAACCTCTGTCCCATCGCCGCATTGTTGCATCTCTGTGTCTGTTTTACAAATATTTTGATGGGATGTGATTTTATGTGTTCGCTACACTTGTGCCCCCTCGATATACATATCCCCGACAAACCCACTTAGCAACAAAATCTCACCCCTTCACTGTTGAGGTCCCTAAATGTCAGAAAGCTTTCTATTCTAACATTTTCTTCCCTCTAACAGCTAGACTTTGGAATTCCCTTCCCGCTACCTGCTTCCCTGGCTGTACTGATATGCAAAAGTTTAAATGTAATGTGAACCAATATCTTGTCAACCTTTGCTATGTATAGTCCCTGCCTTGTTAGGGGTGAATATGAATAAAAAAATATTTGTCTTAACGCCCTTTTTTAAAACAATTAAAACAATATTTAACTACAAAAGTGAATCTACATTCTCGTAGTAAAATATTGGTACCCGGAGTTTTTTTTTAATTAGAAAAGGATTAAATCGATGACGTTTCCACAAGGTACCTTCAATAAGTTTCCAAATATTTTGCACAGGCGTTTAAAATTGTCGTCGACTCTTGAAAATTCACTATGTTATTGTTATATATCTTATGAGATGACTGACTAATTTTTATGATTTCAGGTTCAAATGAACGACTACAGCAGGAATTGGAATACAACCTACTAAAGCCTGATTGTCACAACTGGTTAATTTAAAAAATGCAGTCTGGACTAGAGGACACTTTAAAAGAACGATATGCAATATATATTTTTTAATTTGGTAAAAAGCCACAAAACGTATTGAATGTTTCAGACTGTTTTTGAACCATCTTGCATGAATCGAGTATCAGTTTTTTTTTTACATTCTATTTTCACCCTAAACAAGGCACAGTGCCACTTTCATCGAGACCATAGGTTGCAGGGATACTATGTAGGGAGTTGAGCAGAAAAATGTCTGTTCACTTGAACTTTTGCATGTCAGAACAGTTAGGAAAGCAGGAACCCAGAAGGGAGTTCCCAAGTCTAGGGAATAAACTATTAGAGTAGAAGGCCTTCTTACATGTAGTGATCTCTACTGTGTAGGGGTGGGATTTTGCTGGTTGTCGGGGTTGTCGGGGGTATTTACGTCGAGGGGGGGTTACAAGGACTTGTAATTCGTCGGTGCATCGACCAGTAAAATACTTGTAGAACAGGGAGAGGGATGCAACATTTCGTCGATGGAACAGAGGCTGAAGCTTAAATGGCAGTTTAGTTATTTAAAAAATCAAGGAAGGCAGGAAGTCTGTGAGGGATGATGAGAGATATGGGAGGAGTAAGTATGTCAGAACACCAGAGTTGATTGGCCAAATAAAGAATTTCATGTATAAGGACCGTCGTGTGTCTATAGAGACAATAAGTGTACTTCATTTCCGGTTGGTTCTCCTTTTTTAATGATTTTTTTAACGGTATCTTTAAATTCTTAGGTTTAAATAGAGAATAGGGAAACGAAGCTCCCATTTCAGGAAGTTTTTTTTTTTTAATAATAACTTCACAATTTAAAAGAAAAAAATATTCTGAACATGAGGATGGGCAACCGGAAGTGAAGTGGGAACTTCAATCGTAAAAGTAACCCCTTTTTTTATTTATCAATGTGCTTCTAGTAAATCTTATTCGTTTTAGAATTAACCCGTTCAAAAAGTTGCAGCATACGGGCGTTGCATTAACCCTCTCCACATCTTGACGCCGAACAACTACAAGTGGAGAGAGAATAAGAGAGACAGAGAGAGAGAGAGAGAGAGAGAGAGAGAGAGAAAGAGAGAGAAAAAGAAAGAGAGAGATAGAAGGGGGAGGGGGGGAGAGATTGGGTCCCCGCTGGTCAGGGACTGGGCATAGTTTTCCCGTTCAGGTCAGCTTCACCTCGTTTTTTCCTCTTTTCGTCACCGTTCATAGCCGAATCTAACTTGGTCGAGGTCTTTTTATCACACAGCACGTAATTCTATTAACTTGTCTGTTTCGCCGTTCGCAAAGTGAGGGATCCTTAGGGACGATAGGGTGTCGGGGAGAGCGGGACCTTTTATTGTAAAACGATGGTCTTGGAGAGAAGGGTTTTGTTTATGGGTGGGGAAAACCTTGTTCAGAATGAGTTGGTTAAGGACCGTGTTTAAATCAAGGGGAATAGGTATGGGACTTTTGGAGAGATAGCAGAATGACCTGATAGCATTGTTGGATCTACGGAAAAGAAAGAAAGAAAGAAGGAAAAAAAGAAAGATTAAAGGAGAAAGGAAGAAGGATAAATTAAAAGAAAGAAAGAAGTGGGAAGAATTAAGCGAGAAAAAAGAAGGAAATAAATGAACAAGAAGGAGAAAAAGAAATTAAACGAGAAGGAAAAAATTAAGGGGAAAAAGAGCAGAAATTAAGCAACAATGAAGTAAAATAAGCGAAAATGAAGAAAGAAATAATAAGAAAAAAATAAATTAAACGAAAAAGAAAGCAGAAGAAGAAATTGAGTGACAAAAAGAAATTAAGCGAGTAAAAGAAAAAACGCAAAAAAGAAAAAATAACATCAGATAAAGCGAGAAAGAATAAAAAAGGAAAATTAGCGAGAATGAAACGAAAAAATTAAGGAAGAGAAGAAAATTAACCAGGAAAAGAACGAAAAAAATTAAGCGAAAAAGAAAAATTAAATTAAGCGAGAAAAAAATTAAGCGAGAAAGAATAAAGAAGAAAATAAGCGAGAAAGAAAGAAAAAGAAGAAATAAAGCGAGAAATAAAGAAAAATAGAAGAAATAAAGCGAGGACGAAAGAAAAAAGGAGAAAGAAAGCTAGAAAGAAAGAAAAAGAAAAAAGAAAGCGAGAAAGAAAGAAAAAAGAAGAAAGTGAGAAAGAAAGAAAAAAGAAATAAAGCGAGAAAAAAGAAAAAAGTAATAAAGCGAGAAAGAAAGAAAAAAGAAAAAGCGAGAAAAGAAAAAAAAGTTTAAAAATAAATACGAACATAAGAGAAGAAAAGAACGAAATAAATAAATAAAATGCAAAACAATAAAAGCAAACTTTCCCTCATTCAATATCATCAATATATTAAAAGTATTGTTCAATATAGTTCAACATCGAATATATTACACAAGGTTGTTTTAAATACTTAGTATATTGGCGAATGCAAAGAAAGAAGAAACAGAATGAATAATAAATGAAGAAAGGAAAAATTGAAAAAGCAATAAAAATATGAAATAAAGAAAGAAACAAAAAAAAAAAAGAATTAAAAAAAAATAACTGTACCAGAAAGAAGAATTAATTTTCAACCTTCATTCATTACTTTCAGTACTAAGGAATTCAATTAATTTTTATTTGAATATAAATTCACCACCGTTTGCAAGAGAATTAGCGTAAATTAAACGTAACCTTAGCCGCTTGTCTCAAACCAAGCTGAAAACTTGCCTTTCCCGTCTACTCGTTCCAAATCGTTCATTCAAGACTTTCCTATATATCTTCAAACTAATCATTTGTGCTTACGTCATTCGACTACACAAAGATCTAACAGGTGACTTATCAGTCACGTTTTCTCTGGTACAATCTTATTTTTTTTATATCTAGGGTTGAAAACCTATTTGTTTATGCTCACCGCATGCTTTTCTACTAAAACATTTGTTTTTTTATTTAGCTAAGATTTCTTTCTTGTTATTGTTTTTAGAATCTAGTCATGTAAAATTCCTAAAACATTATTTATTCTACTTGGATTTTATTAAAAAGAAAAAAGGTCATAAACTCTGTCAGCGCTGTCAAACTATTCTTGCGTAATTGAAAAATAAGTAGACACTTGCATATCTGTATTATACTAGCTGCATATACAGGCCTCGCCCGGTCGAAAGATATTGCCGGACAGAGGGATTAATCACGTACTATTTAAGATACACCGAATATTCTAACTTGTTACGAAATGTTTTGGATTTAGAGAAGCATAAAATACATCCATCTTGGTTTATGAAAGTCAAACGCGAAGTAACTCTCATGGCGTAAACGAGAAGTAAATCTCATAGCTTAAAAAGAAGTTTACTTCCGGTTTTAAACGCTACTGTTGTTAGCTATTAATAATTGAAAATAAATTAAATATAAATGAAATTAAAAAAAATTAGTTGAATAAATCAATTTTAAATAATATTTCTAAATAGAACAACAAAAACGATTCTATTACAAGAAACAATTACTGGTGCTACCAGATCAGGCTGTCTGGAGATATTGGCTTCCTGAGACGAAATGCACCTAACATTGATGCAAAACTAAATAAACAAAATTAACAACCACCCTTCCCCCGCCTTTCCCCCTTTTCCTTCTCCTCATTTCCCTTTCCATTTTCTATCTCCTCCACTTCTTGAATGGTTAAACAAAACAACAAAACGGAACTCTACAAATAAGTATTTGAAGTTATAAAGAACTTGAAACATAAAAACCTTCTTCCAAAATAACTGGATTCAGCATTACATAACCCGGGAAAAAAAGTGTTGATATGCCAGAAAAACAAAACAGCCAAACAATTAATAACATTGAGATAATTATTAAAATAGATTATCTTGAATGTAACATGCAAATGAGGGTATTCATTGTAAACTTTTCTTTTGAATTCATAGTATGTATAGAAATCGGCATAGGGAATAATCGCGTTGACACACCGGTTCTCGTCAGATCACCGAAGTTAAGCAACGTTGAGCCTGGTTATTACCAGATGGGTGACCATTTGTAAATTCTAGGCACCGTATGTACTTTCCGCTTATCACGGCATTGTTTCCAGTCGTCCTGAACCTCCACTTTGCCACTGGTATTTAACAATGTCGACTCAGGAGAAGTGTGGTTGTATTTATTTACAATGCCTCCCTACGGGACTGAGTTAGACACAGGATCGTTTTTTAACGTGGAGAAAAGGTACAAAAATAAAAATTGTCTCAGTTATGAGGGATTTCTCCTCCACTGAAAGAGAACGAGAAATGGAAGTGCAGCATCTGAAGAACAGATACTACACTTTGATCTTGTTTATATATTTTATTGCTTTTAAAAATTTTGAGAATACAATTAAGTAAAAAACAAAAGATTGTTAAACAACAAAATTAGGCACAAGGCCCTACAAGAGATTGGGGAGGGGAAGGGTTCAGGGGCTTTGTGACTAAAGTGATTAAAAGTAATAAATGTAGACTTTGGAGTCTTACTCTTGACTGGCAACATTTACCAAAATACCTCATTCACTCTATGGATCTTAATCTAACTAATAAATCCCCAGCGTTTAAGAGTCAAAAACATATTTACAATTTATAAACAGTTGTCTGTGTATTTGTGTATGCATTTTTTTTTTTAATTTTGTGTGTGTGTGTGCATGTGTGAAAAAATAAAATTCAATTATCTTGGCCATGCGCAATTCTTAGCACAAAAATTTTACGCCATGCACCCTTACCGTGGGTATCCATAGTCTTTCAAGACTGAACGAAGCCATCAATGTATAGAAATCATGCTAGACGAAAAGTCTATATGTTTCAGTATATAAATTAATTTGGAAATCAGTGAACTTTTAGCACACAATAATTATACTGTGAACAAACAGACAACAATACGACTTTATTATAATACAAGATCTAAACAAACGGTCCACATAGTTTTATAATTATTAAGATTTCTCTTATTCTATTTGTCTATTCATCCGTGTCACATTTATCGGAAACTACGTGCTGATTTGTTTGAAATTTTGCATGACGCTTCATGATTCGGTGCAGCGAAGTCAGTACAATGACATCCACCAGAGTACAGTAAAGTATTAACAGGGATTAAATAAACATTAGTCGTATTTACTCTAGATGTTTTCTTGGAAACTACTGGTCCGATCTGCCTGAAAATTTGTATGGACCTATGATTATTAGTAGGTGCAGCACACTAAGTATTATGGTATCCTTTCGATGTACAATTAAGGATTAATAAGGATTAATATGGATTAATATGGATTAATAAGTATTAGTATTTAATGCATAAACATGGTTACAAATAAATCATATAAAATAATCAATTAGCTATCAAGAACCGATTCAAAATCAACGATCTATAATTTTAACCCGTGTTAACAGACTGAACAGTTTAGTATATATATATATATATATATATATATATATATATATATATATATATATATATATATATATATATATATATATATATGTTAGGTCATGTCATGTGCTATTTGTACCATGTAACCCAGTACTACCAGCCTCATGGTCGAGTCACCGGCGACTAAACTGGTTCCCCCACCAGACTTGTTGGTGAGGAGGGCGGCTAGTCTCCCTGAGGGCGAATGAACTCTTTTTCTGGGTCAACGGTTAACTAGCACCGAGTATATTTTTGTGTGTGTGTGTGTGTGTGTGTGTGCGCGTGTGTGTATGTGTATTGGGGTGGAGAGGGCTCCCGTAAGCCGTGGTAAAGGCAACATTTCTAGGAGAAGCAAATCTCTGATTTAAAAAACCATAAAGCGGAAGACCATTGCCCGCATTAAGCTGATCTGCAGTTTAATTTGTTGCTGGCTATCTTACTCTTGCTTGTTGCTGGATCTGAACATTTTGAACCGAAAGAGAGACTTAGCTGTCGTACAAAGCTAAGACTCATCATATTTGTATAGATACTCCCTCAGGCATTTGGGCTCATGGATTTTAAATGTCTGAGGGAGTGGCACTCGTCTGACAAGACGTTGAAATCATCATATATATATATATATATATATATATATATATATATATATAAACTTGTATGTGATATACTGAGTTCGTGTTATTCAGTAAATTTTCATATACCAATGAGTTTTAAGCCAAAAAGTGTTGACTTAAGGAGTAAGCTACAAAATTATCGTATTTCATTATTGAGCATTTATATACTGTGGAAGCAAAATCAAGACTTCAAAAAAGGGTCTTGATGGCAACAAAAAGTGTATTTCATTTTACGTTACAATTGTTTCCATGTCCAGTCGAACAATTTCAAACATTATATCGTCTGAAAATTTTCCAAAACCAGCATTTCTTCAGACTTTATGAATAAACACACTTTGGACAATGGAGCATTTTTGAAGAGAAAGAAAAATTCCTTTAACGGGAAAAGCACGTGAGAAACATTTACCTTTGCTGTAGTTACGGAAAAGCCCATTTAAATATTAATATATCGCCTCATTTTCGTATCCTTATTGAAGAACAGAGTCAAGAAGTTTTTACAGAAAGACATAAGCCATTTAAAAATTTTTTTATATATATCCCATTCGTTGAGTTCTTAAATTAGATCTCGCTGTTTCTTTATTTCCCAATAATCAATTTTTTATAAAAATATATTTTTTATTTTTATTTCTATATTTATAGTATGACCGTAACAACCTTGCAATAACGTTACGGTTAATTTTAGTTTCGTATTAGTAGCAAGTAATGTTTACATATTATCGGTATTATAGTACTTAGATATAAGACCATTTTATCTTTTAATTTTAATTGATTATGAGAATAAATAAAAAGGATGTAATATATATATAAATCCTTGTATAACATTTCGAGTAAGGTATTCTAATCTATTTATTATTATTTAATGTTTTAAAATTATTGTCATTCTATTTGAATATGTTTTTATATCGTTTCTAAAGACAATTATGAAGGAAGATAATCAAATCATGTTGTTAATTGCTACTAGTTAATTCTGTTGAAAACTGGGTCGATTTTTATTTCCTATAACAGCTAAAGGGAGATAATTCAGGACGTTTGGTGTTTTCGGTTCATTGATTACTGGAAGACGTTTATGATTTAATAATTAATTTAATCAGACAGATCCAGAACGTGCTACGATGGCTTATTTAACAAAGTAAGTATATAAATTATGTTTTTAATCTTAAAAAAATGGTTTTTACACATGGTTTTAACCCACAGCTATTATTAATCACTTATGCTGCTCATGTCTTATAATTCGTGTGTTGTATTCTTGGGTATCTAAATAAAATAGTATATATCCTCTAATTATTATTCTGACAGCAAAACCACCCAAATAGCTACAAATGTGTTACACTCCGATGAGAAGATGTCTACTCCTGCATTTACGGGTAAAAATATTTAGAACAGGGAGTAAAGTAAGAAAATAAGTAAATCAGCATGGATTCTACCAACTTAAGATGTCAGATGACAAAATCAATTAAATTAATTTTCAGCCCCCAAATTGCTAACTTAATTTTTAATAAAAACTAGTTTAATTGTTAAGTTGCTTTATTGATTTAAAGAGGGATCACCTATTTCACCTTCAATACTGCTACAACTGAATACAAAAATGCTCACCATTATTTTTAGATGAGCTTCATACTTTATTTATATTTCTTACCCGGTTTAGAATAATATAACCTATATTCGCATGTTAGATTTGGATCCTTCATTTAGATTATAACAATTCTAGCTATTTAACTCTACCTTAAAATTTAATCCTAGCATCCGATGATCCTTATTGTTGTAAAAAGTTATACCTCAGTTACATTTAAGGCGTGATAGTAGAAATCTATTCCTGTGAAGACATCCCTGTATGGCATCTAGTCTTTTATTCAAAATTTCCTCTTTGGAATTCACTATGTAGAAGACTTCCAATATATATAGATTGCACCTTTTTGATTTCCCGGGGCTGTACTTCCTCACCCTGTCCACTACTGACCACATTAATTCAAAATTTTCAGTGAATCTATTATGATTCTATTATATTCACTGATTGATAAAATTAGGTGATTGATTTTGCGCTACGAAACAGATACTGTCAAGAATTGTATAAGTCAACAGAATTAAAGGAATAAATTATAAGATGGTCAACATCATGAATTTTGGAATATAGGTTTTATCATTTATTCTCTGTCTGTCTGTCTGTCTGTCTGTCTGTCTCTCTCTCTCTCTCTCTCTCTATATATATATATATATATATATATATATATATATACGTTTTTACTCTGATCATGTTTAATGTTTGTGGAAAATTTCAAAAAATTCCAAGACGTAGTTATTGAGAAAAGTGCGGACAAACGAACGGACGAACGGACGAACGGACAAGGGTGAATTTACATGTCCACCCTCTTTTTGTCGGGGAACCAAAAAAAAAAAAAAACTTTTTTCTATTAATTTAAAAAGAAAATACAACTACTTTCTTGTTTATCACTAGTTTCTTTCTTTCTTTTCCATTAACGGCCATTTTGTTTTCATATCGCATTCTGTTTATGTACTTACAAATATTTGGAAATTCTAGAGCCAAACACCATTAAATGTACAGAAATGACAAAGATTCACAGGCCTAATCAAAGACGTATTTAGGCATCTTGATCAGAAGACGAGGAAACTAGTGAATATGCATGACGTACTAGACCAGAAAGATTATTCTGATCAACTCTTTATTAAAAAGAACAAATGAGTAGGCTGTCCGGTAAATATAGAATACCGTGTAGAAGGCACAAAAATAAACCTGAAAAAAAAATACATAAATCAGAACATAGAAAGAATGATCAATTCAGTTAGAGACATTGTAAAAAACAAAAACAATATATGAAAACGGAAGAAACCCCCAGCTACAATGACGATCCGTAAGAACAACAATATAAGTGACTAACGAAAACACGTGGAGATAACTAAAAAAAAGGACACTTGAACAGAGAAACGGAATAGCTACTTACAACTGCACAGTACAATGCGATTAAAATTAACAACATTAAAGCTAAATAGATAAAACACAGGAAAAGAGTAAATGTAGACTTTGTGGACAAAGAGACGAAACGCTAGATCCGCTCATAAGCGAATGGGTCGTTTCATTGCATTTACCTGTAAAAAATCTAGCTAATTTGCATAATCTTGTAAAATTTCTTATTAGTTTTTTCGTTTTCTTATGGGATAATCATCTTTAGTTAACTATTGCGTGTAATTATATTCATGCAGATATTCTATATGAGTTATACTTGCATGATATTTGCATAAAAAGCTTATAATAAACACAAGCTTCTTTCTATATATATTTAAGTATGCATATATATATTTGTTTAAAAATTTCCTACCAAACTCCTCTGTCAGTTTTTGGTCTATGTACATGAAACTTAATATATAGGGTATTCGAACACATGTGAAACTTTATATTTAGGTTTTAGCCAGGGAAATTCAGCGGAAAAGTGTGAAAATTAAAAAAAAAAGAAATTTTCCAGGTGAAGGTCGAATGACGGCATTACGAATATGCATGCGTAGCGTAATAGCTATTAGTTCATGTTTTAATTGCAACAAACACGTTTTCATAGCTCAGGCATTAACGTCAAAGGAAAAAGTAAATCGTAAGCTAAACGTTTGTTTTCGATTCTCGTTTTTTTAACTTTTTAAATCATTACGATATATTGGATCCAATATAATAATATAATACGAAATCTGCATTAATCAAAATATCATATCTAAGCGTATTTTACGACCGGACAATGCCGGGGCGGCCTGCTAGTATATATATATATATATATATATATATATATATATATATATATATATAACTACTTAATTTACTCACATAAAATTAATATACGAAAGTATAGATTTATGCGTAAACTTTAAGTATTTACTTCAAAAGTGTTCAATACGTAAGTCAGGCTTATGCGTGAATTCTGTGGTTGTTTATCGTTTATATATATATATATATTTATAAAAACGATAAACAACCACAGAATTCGCGCATAAGCCTGAAGAGTCCTAGAGTGGATAAAACGCGGAATATTCAGTGTAGCTTAATCGCCATATATATTTTATAAATTACTATATATTAGGCACCGCCAAAAATGGCCGAAAAATCAAGTTGTTGTTGTTTTTTAAAACGAAGTTACATTTATTAAAATCCATTATTACTGAGTAACTTTTTTTTCCAGAAAGATAAAACCCTGAATTTTACTATATAGAAAGCAAAATAATGTAAAACTTTTTCTACTATTTGTAATTAAATTTTAAATGTAAAATTTCCCCCAAAAGTTAACAATTAGTATTTTTTGTTTTGCACAAAAAACGTATATAAATAGTTAAAAAAAAAAGGTTTTTGAAAGAATTAATTATTTATTTCTTGTCTAAGATTTAGGGTGATTTTCTATGAGAATATGCAAAAATTATTATAGTACCTGGATTTCAAATAATTCCACCTATTCATATAGGCAACCAGTTACTTCGAGTCGATTTGATTACTGTTTACATTTGTACTTGATAAAAAGCAAACTACGGAAGACCAAAAAGCCAAAAAAAAAACCAACTTATTTTTCAGTGACGAAAATTTCAATGTATTATTAACGGTAAGGCTGGCCAGTACCAGATGGGTGACTATTTGTTTGAGTTTGGTTTTTAATGTGTATGTGTGTGTGTGTGTGTGTGGGGGGGGGGCTCTCCAAAATGGGGGGGGGGGGAATTTAAAGCAGAATAAAAAAAATATTTCAGCGCGTTTGGTCCACCGTAGTCGAAAGGTTACAAACGTTTCCAAACTTGATCGAAAAAATAATGATATTTTTACACAAAGGGCACAATATTTATTGAATTTTTTTTTGTATCGATTCTTCAAAGCATGCCCTGTTTAATAATGGTCATGCATTATTCGGCTCGCCAAAAAGAAATTGTTAATTTATTTATCAAAGATTTTAAAATGGCTTTTTTTCGTATAAATATTATAATAATAATTTTTTTTTTTTTGCTTAACTTAAATTAATTATTTTACTTAACATATTCACCGAATTTCACACTTCAAAACTCAAAAGCGGAATAATTAAACACAATCGAAGTTCTGATATTAAGACATCAAAATAAGGTATGCAAACAAGTTTTTTTTTAATCTATAATCCCGTCCCTTACAACAACATAATATGTTTTGTTCAGTTTCAGATGATTATTTTAAGCATATTTTGAACCCCCTCAAAACAAGAATAGAGGTTGTAAGCAAAAAATATATATGTATATATATATATATATATATATATATAAATATTGTTTATGAAAAATAAGTACACTATTATAAAGTTCATTCTTCTCTTAATAATCGCTGAAAATTTCGTATTGATTGGATAATTACCTGATTTTTGGTAGATTTTTAAAAAGACGGCCCGTCAAAAAGTACTTACCTGCCCCCCCTAGTTTTGGCGGTGCCTACTATATATATATATATATATATATATATATATATATATATATATATATATATATATATATATGTGTGTGTGTGTGTGTGTGTGTGTGTGTGTGTGTGTGTGTGTGTGTAAAGGTGCTTTCCTAAAGTTATCATTGGTCTTGGCTTTTTAGTTAACATTTATTTTTAAAAAGGAATCATATCTTTCCTTTTTTACAATTCTTCTGAGTAGCGTTGGTTTAAGCGTTAAATTCTCATATGACCCCCCCCCAAAAAAAAAACAACGAATGTCAGTAAAATAGAATTATCTCTCTTCAGACCAATGACGAGTTTGAGAAAAGCGCCTACAAACAGACATATATATATATATATATATATATATATATATATATATATATATATATATATATATATATATATGCATACATATATATATGTGTGTGTGTAAATCTATGTATATATCTTTAAGTATATATATGTATATACGTGTACATAAATGTATATATATGTATGTATATGTATGTATATATATATAGATATTTATATGTATGTATCTATGTTACATGTGTGTGTGTGTGTGTGTGTGTGTGTGTGTGTGTGTGTGTGTGTGTGTGTGTGTGTGTGTGTGTGTGTGTGTGTGTGTGTGTGTGTGTGTGCATAACTGACAGATAAGCACTATTATTGGAACTTTGCCCTCAGGGTAAGAAAGAAACAATAAAATTTTTAACAAAAAAAAAAAAAAAAAAATGAAAAACACAAAAAAAAAAAATTAAAAAAAAAATGAAAAAGAGATTGTTCACTCAAGTCTAGAATTGCAAACGGCCATCAAACCGAACAACTGTAAGTAGACTATTTTGTTTCGACTTGCGGTCAAGTGAAGCATGATAATGGTTGGAGCAACGACCGGTCGAGTAGCGCTATTAGAGACCGCCCGACTGGCCCGCTAACACCTTTCTCCCCCCACTCCCTATACACACTGTTAAAAGCAACAAAAATGGTTCGGCTTTTCACACATCGCGGGCCAGAATCGGTGTCCCTCGTCGGTTTAGCTTTTATTTTTGCCGCCACGAACGTACGCATATTACTTGGTGTGCGCAGGCGCAGAGCACACGCTTCCCCTCATCACACATTTTTTCTTTTTTTTTTATCATTATCATCCCGGCCTTGCGCTCGCTACATTGCAACCAATTCGAGTTTAATCTGGCACCGCTTGCCCCCTACTCAGAGGCGAGTTCACCACCACGACCAACCAAACCAATCGTCCTTCTTCCCCAGTTTAAACTACCTCCGCCCTCTTCAGTGTCGTTAACACGCTTCGCTTGTTAACTTGTTTTGTTCTCCACCTACTCCCCAGCTTCATTCTGTCGTTCTCGCCCTCCTCTCCCCCCCCCTCTCTCTCTCTCTCTCTCTCTCTCTCTCTCTCTCGCTCTGTCTCTTTTTCTTTCTTGGGGTTTGAGAAGTCATTCATTATAGTTTTTCATGTATTTGTATTTTCTGTCTTATTTTATAAATATATTTTTAGCGCCATTTTATTATTATTATTTTTTATTTTTATTTCGCTTGTTATTCCTCTATTTCTTTTGCTCTCCGAGGTTTTATAAGTTCTTTACCGGTTCCCTCCCTTTTCCACCTTTGAAGACCGCTTTAACACGGATAGGAAAATAATTACCTCAGTAGAATAAATAATAAAAAAAATGTGTTGAGCGTATATGTATGTTTGTGTGTGAAAGAGGGGGGGAGAGAAAAACAGAAAGCAGAGAGAAAGAGAGAGAGAGAGAGAGAGAGAGAGAGAGAGAGAGAGAGAGAGAGAGAATGGGCTACAGACGGACGTATGAACAGATAAAAAAAGAAAGAAAGAAAAAAATAGAGGCTGAACCGCATCCAGAGGCAAATAGAGAGATGGCAGAAAGACGGATATGTAGAGATGATGGAGACAGCGATAGTGTGTGTGTGTGTGTGTGTGTGTGAGAGAGAGAGAGAGAGAGAGAGAGAGAGAGAGAGAGAGAGAGAGAGAGAGACATTGACAAAGAGTGAGAGATGGATAGCAAGACGGACAGACTGGCATGGATAGACAATCAGGCAGATATACAAACTAAAAAGGGAAATGAACAACGGACAAAGTGACGCAGAGACGGACGGACGGACGGACAGACAACAAGCATGTATACATATACACGCATAGATAGCCAGACAAACGTACATACATACATGATGATTGCAACGTATTGTCAGACGAGTGCCACTCTCTCAGACACTTCAAGTCCATGAGCCCAAATGTCTGAGGGAGTATCTATACAAAGATGATGTTACAGAGTCTTAGCTTTGTACGACAGCTAAGTCTCTCTCTCGGTTCAAAATGTAGAGATCCAGCAACAAGCAAGAGCAAGATAGCCAGCCACAAATTAAACTGCAGACCAGCTTAATGCGGGTACTGGTCTCCCGCTTTATGGTTTTTTAAATCAGAGATTTGCTTCTCCTAGAAAGGTTGCCGTCACCACGGCTTACGGGAGCCCTCTCAACCCCAACACACACACACACACACACACACACACACACACACACACACACACACATATATATATATATATATATATATATATATATATATATATATATATATATATATATACAAATATACACGGTGCTAGTTAACCGTTGACCCCGAAAAAGGGTTTATTCGCCCTTTGGAAGGTCTTGTTTTTAATCCTTCAGGGAGACTAGCCGCCCTCCTCACCAAACAAGTCTGGTGGGGGAACCAGTTTAGTCGCCGGTGACTCGATCATACATACATACATACATACATACATACATACATACATACATACATACAGATAGATGAACAAACAAAGAGAGAGACAGACAGAAAAAAATACAGACAAAACGATGGGCAGAGACAGAAAAGCAAGGTATTTTAGTGCGTATATGGCTGATACATGGTCATGATATCAGAGCATTTTCTAAATGCCGGATTTCTCATATCTGTCTATTTTATTTTATAAATGTTTCATAGCCAGCTTCTTTCTCTTTTTTTTTAAAGTTCACAGTAGTTTCTTTCATTTTCTTTCTTTTTGCAATTATTTCGTTTTTAAGTCTCTCTCTCTCTCTCTCTCTCTCTCCTTCTCTGTCTTTCTCTTAGCCTACTTTCTTGTTCATCTCTAGTTTCTTTCTTTCTTTTCCATTAACGGCCATTTTGTTTTCATATCGCATTTTGTTTATTTGGAAATTCTAGAGCCAAACACCATTAAATGTACAGAAATGACAACGGTTGGGAAAGAATACCTGAAAAGAATAAGGAAACTCTTAGAAACAAAAATATATAATAGAAATCTAATTCAAAGGATAAAGGTGCAGTTTCGTTAATTAAGTACTCAGGTTCATTCACAGACCTAATCAAAGACGTATTTAGGCATCTTGATCAGAAGACGAGGAAACTAGTGAATATGCATGACGTACTAGACAAGAAAGATTATTCTGATCAACTCTTTATTAAAAAGAACAAATGAGTAGACGGTCCGATAAATATAGAATACCGTGTAGAAGGCACAAAAAAAACATGAAAAAAAAACATTAATCAGAACACAGGAAGAATAATCAATGCAGTTAGAGACATTAAAAAAAAAAAGAATATATGAAAACGGAAGAAACCCCCAGCTACAATGACGATCCGTAAGAACACAGTATAAGAGACTAACGAAAACACGTGGACATAACTAAAAAAAAGGACACTTGAACAGAGAAACGGAATAGCTACTGACAACTGCACAGTACAATGCGATTAAAATTAACAACATTAAAGCTAAATAGATAAAACACAGGAAAAGAGTAAATGTAGACTTTGTGGACAAAGAGACGAAACGCTAGATCCGCTCATAAGCGAATACAGCAAACTAGCCCATAAAGATCACAAGAACAAACACGATTGCGTGGGGAAAGCAGTACACTAAGAACTATGCAAACGACTGCCTTTTGTAACGTGTAGAAAAATGCTACACACATACCACACAAAATAGTTATGAAGGGTCCAGGAGGATTGAAAGACCAAAACGATGATTACTAATCAGACTGCCACTGAAAGCATGCAGAGAAGACTAAGACCTAGGAGAGGTTAATGGTCACCCAAATCTCAGTGAATGCCCATGGTCGTCGCCAGAGAGAAATTAATGACAGGCGGCTGTTGCGATAACACAAAGTCATTTGCAAAGTTTATAGAACGAGCTGGATCATGCTTGTTGACATTTAGCGCGAATAGAGAACCCGCGATATTATTGTAGTCCTTTTGTTTAAACCTTAAAATATTTATCTAAATAATCTGGTTAATTTAGTGTCAAAATATATCCGTTTATTACGGTTTATCTCCAATATACTTACACGACTCTGTGGCATAGTTCCATTTTATGGACGCCCGAGGCGAACAAAACATCACGATATCATTATACCATTTTTAGACAGAACAGATACTACACTTGGATCCTAATCAGATGATCAAGAAGGTATATTTTAGTTTCACGTACGGCTCAAAAGCGATATCTTATTTTTTTTTTTAAATTTTAATTTCTTATTACATTGTGACGTCGGTGATCGGGAGATCCTATTTATTAAAAGGACAGATAGTCGATAACATACTACTAACATCACATTAGCATGTGTATATACTTATTTAATGTTCGTAGCATCTTATCATCTTTTATCTTCCTTTTTAATAAATAGGATCTCTTGATCGAATAATTTATCATCTGGAAACCGTGACACACGTACGTACGTACGTTAAATGTACTACTGTATTAATATATAGGCTAGCGGGACTTGTGGAAATTACACTTGAGACTCGTTCATCTGTAATATATTGACCTTGGCATTGTAAGCGTAAATGGAGACGCTCTGATAATAATGTAGCTCTTTTGTTAAAACTGCAAAAGTATTTATCTAAGCTAGCAGGGACGCCCGGCGCAACCCAGTTGTAAAGTACGCTTGAATATGATATTTTAATTCTTGACGATTTCGTATATATTATTATAAAGTTAATGTTCTAGCGATTTATATATATATATATATATATATATATGTGTGTGTGTGTGTGTGTGTGTGTGTGTGTGTGTGTGTGCGTGTGTGTATATATATATATATATATATTATAAAGTTGTGATTTCACAAATAAAAAAAAAATATATATTATATGATTTGGGTACATCAGCTTGAATCGAAACCGAAACCAAAACTTATTAAAAAATGTATGCATATATAACTGGAGTTCCTTCGGCTTTAATCGAAATGGAAACCAAAACTTATGAAGAATTCTTGATAAAATTATTTATAAAAAATAAATGACTTAAATGTCATCAGCTATAATCGAAACCGAAACTAAAACTCATGAAGAAATCTTGGTAACATTATTTATTTAAAAAATGAATGAATTGAGTGCCATCAGCTACATTTGAAACCGAAACAAAAACTTATGAAGAATTCTTGGTAAAATCATTTATTAAACGAAATGGAAGTCCATAACAATCAAACGACAGTCACTCGGATGTAAACGTCACACAGAAAATAAATAATACATTTGTTATCATATTAGTATATAGATTACGAAAAGTCACCATAAATTGTTTAATCACATTAATAAGATCATTTCTTTATTCCATTTTTTTTTCAAAATACTTTTTCTGTTAAGTATTAAGACATAGATTGAATATTTAAAGCCAAAGGAATTTACCTAATATTCAGGAAAAACCAAATCCAACTAAAACATTCAAAAGTTGGGACTACTCCCCATCCTCCCTCTCCCCACCAAAAATGTAGTGGCGGCATCGGCTGACACCACACCAAGTAGTTGATATTTGTCTATTAATATTATTAATATTAATAATATTATTGTTGTTGAATCAAGACGGATTTAAAGGTTCAAGGAAAATCTGATATATAAAAGTCATTACGTCTGTCTGTCTGTCTGTCTCCATATTTTCAAACTCTATCTCTTCCAAACTAAAAGTCACAGAGCGACGCTAGGGGCCTTAAACGATTTTATGAACCGTTCTTTTATGGGTCTTTAACTAATTACAATAGTTTTTAAGGGGTCCAAATTGAAAAAAAAATCGTTAAAAATTTTGTACATTTATCTTGGTTTAATCTTAATCAGTTCATATGCGTGTCACCTTGGTACAGTGGTAACATCACCAGCTTTGAATGCTGCAGTTTTGATTTTGGTTTAGATCCTAGCTGAGGGCACTCCAATTTTTTTTTTTTTTTTTTTTTGTAAACTTTTGAAATCACGACTCTATAATAATACATACGAAATCTAGACAAATTAAAATATCATATTTAAGCGTATTTTAGGACCGGGCAAAGCCGGGTAAAGTAGCCCCCTCCAGTATATAGATAACTGAGAGAGATAGCTGATTTGTTTAATTGTTCGTAAATGAAGGCTAATTAGAAAATTAAAAGATTTTTTTCACACGGGAACACAATCGCAAAACTATTTTGTGTTCATATATTAGGATATAGAAAAGCAAGTCTCAGTAAAACAAGCGTTGGTTAGCTCGCATTTTAAATAATCTATATGCCTATAAAGTTGAGTTTTATTTTCTCGCTCTGACATTGATATAAAAAATCTACTTTTTCTATTTAAAAACTATTAAAACGAACTTTTTTAATATACTCAGTCATAGACATGCGAGCGACTACATAAAGGTTAACTAATTTGCATATTTTGTTTTGAAAAACGATAATTGTTAATAGAGAATTGACTCTGTAATAAGAAATAAGAATGTGCATGAATTAAAACATAAAATTTATGCGTATTTTACGACCGGGCAACGCCGGACAATCTACTAGTAAAAGATATAGATATATAATACATAAAAATACATAAAATTATGTACAGTATAATCAGGTTCAGATCGTCAGATCACCGAAGTTAAGCAATGTTGAGACTGCTTAGTACCAGATGGGTAAGCATTTATGAATTCTAGGCGCTGTATGTGCTTTCCGCTTATTTCGGCATTGTTTCCAGTCGTCCTGAACCTTCACTTGCCACTGGTATTCAACAATGCCGACTCAGAAGAGGTGTGATTGGAGACTGCGCAACTCTTGCCACAAAAATTTAACGCGCAGTTACAGTGGGTATCCATAGTCTGTCAAGACTGAAGGAATCCACCACCACCACCACCACCACATAAAAGTACACATGGAATAAATATACTTATACGACCTGGACCATTTTTCTTCTTCATTTTTCTCCATTTTTTCCACATCTTCTTCTTCATCTTCTCCTTCATCACCTTTTTCACCATCATCTTCTTTATCATCTTTTTCTTCATCATCTTCATCATCTTCATCATCATCATCTTCATCATCATCATCATCATCATCATCTTTTTCTCCATCATCATCTTCTTCATCATCTTCATCGTCATCATCATCTTCATCATCTTCATCTTCATCATCATCATTATCTGTTTCTACATCATCTTCATCATCACCTTCTTAATCATCTTAATCATCTTTTTCTTCATCTTTTTCTTCATCATCTTCTTCTTCATCATCTTCATCATCTTCTTCATCATCTTTCTCTTCATCATCTTCATCATCAACTTCATCATCATCTTCTTCATTATCTGCATCATCATCATCATCATCATCTTCATCATCTTCATCATCTTCCTCATCATCTTCATAATCATCTTCTTTATCATCTTCATCATCATCATCATCATCATCATCATCATCTTCATCATCTTCATCATCATAATCTTCATCATCTTTTTCTTAGTCATCTTCTTCATCATCTCCATCATCATCTTCTTCATCATCTTCTTCATCATCTCCATCATTATTTTCTTCGTCATCTTTTGCTTCATCTTCTTCATCATCTTCTTCATTATCTTCTTCCTCATCTTCTTCATCATTCTGATTCTTTTTAATGCTATTGCCTCGGCACCTTTCATTCATTTTCATTCATTCATTCATTCTTTATTCTTCTAAATTCACACATTTATATATTTCTTCTTCGTTCATTCATTAATTTATTTTTTCATATTTATTCACTTATTAATTTATTCTTCTATTAATTCTTCTTCATTTATTCATTCTGTTTTCATTCATTCTTCTTTCTCCTTTTACTTTTTTGCTTTTCATTTTTACTTTTTATTTTTCATCCATTCATTTTTATTCATTAATTCTTCTTCATTCATTCATTCGTTAATCCATTTCTTCTTCTTCTTCTTCTTCTTCTTCTTCTTTATTCGTACTTTCATTTATTTTTATTTTTCATTCATTCATTTTTATTCAGTATTCGTTCATCTATTCATTCTTCATTCATTCATTAATTAATTCTTCTACTGGATCATCTTTTCTTTTTCTTTGTCTTCTTATTCATCATCATCATCATCTTCTTCTTCTTCTTCTTCTTCTCTTTCATCATATTCTTCATCATTCTTCTTCTTCGTCTTCTTCTTCGTCTTCTGCTTCTTCATCATTCATTGTCTCCTTTAATTCTTCTTCTTCTCCTCCTCCTTTTCCCTCCATTTTATTATCTTCTTTTTCTTCTTCATCATCTTTTTCATTTGCTACTTCCACGTTTCTTACTTCACAGTCTAATTCCTCCGTACTCTAAGTACACCATTCCCTCTTTTCCTTTATTATCCCCCGTCACCCCTAGATTAACACCTCACCACGCCCCTCTACTTTACCAACTAACCCGCCTCACGGGCAACACACGTAATGGTCACCAAAGGAGCGGATGAAGCCTTGCCATGTGGCGCTGTCGAACGCCATTGAAATCGCTTAATTTTGCATCAGCGACAGAAGAGGTCGGTGCGCTTGGCTAATCAGCATTTTATTGAAGAACGATGACCCCAGCAGGAAACACACGAAAGAGAAAATGCGACAAATGAACAAGGCACAAACCGCAAATAATAATAATAATAATAATAATAATAATAATAATAATAATAATAATAATAATAATTTTTATTATTATTATTTTAAATAGAAAAGTGCGCACAGCTACTTATAAAAAACGGACAACCGAGGGCAACGAAGAGTATGGAACAACCCAATCAATTGAAGATAAGGGCGCGAGGTGAATATGATACCTACAAATATCTGAGAGTTCTGGAAGCAGACCCCATCAGATGGACAAAACTTAAAGAGACAATTAGAAAAGAATATCCAAGAAAAACAAGAAACTCTTGGAAACTAAATTATATAGTAGTAATCTAATGAAAGGTACAAAAACATTATCAGTGTCAATAAGAAGATCTTCCGAACCGTTTATAGGCTGGTCCAAGAAGAACTGAGGCATATCGACGTGGAGGCTAGTAAACGTATCACTACACGCAATGAATTACACCGAAAGAATGTTGTTGACTGACTCTACGACGGAAGAAAAGAAGTGGTTTGTATAGAAGACTGTGTGAACGGTAACGACCACAGCAAGAGACATTGTATATATGAATGTCAGAAAGCACAGAGGCAAGGGATAGAGCAAAAGAAAGATAAATGGTAAGAGAAACAATTACAGGGATGGTTCAAAAAGATGACAAAAGATGGCTACGAAAAGGACACTTAAACAGCGAAACTAAATCACATACAGCCACACAAGATAACGCGATTAAAACCAACTATATCATAGCTAAAATCGACACAAAAAAACATCAAATGCATACTCTGTAGAAAAATAGGCGAAACAATAAAACACATAAGTGAATGTAGCAAACTAGACCCAAAAGAATATAAAAATGAACGTGACCAGGTGGAGCTGAGGAAGGCAGTACACTGAGAAGTATGCAAACAACCGCATCGAGAACACCCAAAGAAATGGTTCAATCACAAACCGATAGCGATACTAAGAAACGCGAACCATAAAATACTATGAGACATAACAGTATAAACGGATAAACCCATGCAAGCAAGGAGGCGGGTGTCATAATAGTTATCAAGAAGAAATATAATTGCCAGCTCTTATGCTTTGCCGTCCCAGCAGCCACAGGGTGAACATAAGGAAATGGTGAGGCGAAACAAATACACGAGACCGGCCAGAGAGCTAAAACGGATATGGAACAAGAAGGAAGTCAAGATAACTCCAATAATTGTAGGAGCACTAGGAACAATACCTAAAAAAACTTTCAAAAAATGAATGGGGAAAATTAGAATCAAGCTAAAGAATGAGAAGATACCACGGCCATATAGAAACTAGAATAGATGTAAAACGGAAATATAGAGTCACACAACAAAGAACCAAGAAAACTGAAACCATAAAATTCAAAATAACCCACTTCCTCCAAAAAATGTAGTGTTGGCATTGACTGGCGCCGCACCAAATAATCGGGAAGAATCAATGGGAATGGAAAACCGAGTAGAGAAAGCACTAATCAGACCTCCACTGGATGAGTACGAGGATTACTGTGCCTTTGGGTATGCGTATTGCAATCCAAATTCCACTGAAACAAAATGGCCAGTTTCAGCGAGAAGTCAATGGTAAGAAGCTGTTGCAATTACACAAATTTATTTGCAACAGTCATCGAAAGTGGTGGAGACTACTGGAAGTAAGGGAAGGCATGTAACTCAGATTCCAGGGAACACCCCGGTTTTTATCAATAAGTGATCTATAGTTATAAATTGTGAGTACAAATCATAATAATAATGGAAAACCGAGTAGAGAAAGCTATGACACTATCGTTTCCCGGGGAGAGTTCCTTATGTGAGGAATGCCCTGGGGAACGCATCAATATGACACTATCGTTTCCTGGGGAGAGTTGCTTGGTTGAGAAAACCAGCTCCCCAGGTGTTAGACACGATATCAAACGATAGGCACATGGAAGCATCAACGGGACGGGTCGATATGTCGTTGGCTATAGCCGGCTGGTGTACCAATATAGCGAGCAAATGCATTTTTATAAAAAAAATATATAATTTATTTACCATTTAACAATGAGGAAGCATATTCAGTCGACGAATTGCGTGCGCACCAAACCACTATGTCTGGCGCGTGCAAAATCCAAGCTTGACCTGTTTTAAAACAATACAATCATATTTAATTCTCTCTTTCAATGAAGAAAGAGAGAGAAAGAGAACGAAAGAGAGAAATATAGGGGTAGGACTGCCGACTGTCATCACGACGGTTCTAGGTTCGATCCTCGGCTTGGGAGAGGTGTTAGTCTAGCGGCACTGATGAGTTGTGAAACAACGAAACAGGTCTGTATGTCGATGACTAAAATATATTTTATAAAGCTCCCCTCTTTGGTAGAGCACTCTCGTAAATTATCTTACTCGCTACTTAATTTAGCTGAAATAATGCGAAGCTCGCGATTTGTTTACAAACAAACGTTTGAGCCCTCTACGAGTAGCAGACGAATGTTTATTTAAATAATTGTTCGGACAGGTTAATTTCGGCCACCGATACCGTAGTCAAGGGGTAGGACTGCCGACTGTCATCACGACGGTTCTAGGTTCGATCCTCGGCTTGGGAGAGGTGTTAGTCTAGCGGCACTGATGAGTTGTGAAACAACGAAACAGGTCTGTATGTCGATGACTAAAATATATTTTATAAAGCTCCCCTCTTTGGTAGAGCACTCTCGTAAATTATCTTACTCGCTACTTAATTTAGCTGAAATAATGCGAAGCTCGCGATTTGTTTACAAACAAACGTTTGAGCCCTCTACGAGTAGCAGACGAATGTTTATTTAAATAATCGTTCGGACAGGTTAATTTCGGCCACCGATACCGTAGTCAAGGGGTAGGACTGCCGACTGTCATCACGACGGTTCTAGGTTCGATCCTCGGCTTGGGAGAGGTGTTAGTCTAGCGGCACTGATGAGTTGTGAAACAACGAAACAGGTCTGTATGTCGATGACTAAAATATATTTTATATATATATATATATATATATATATATATTTCTTATGCGTAGATCATCGTATAACGATTTGATCACTGTCTGTCTGACGTAATGAACATTTAAATTAAAATGTTTAAAATTCAACGCTATTTCACACGGTTAATAGTAGCCGAATGGATACGGCCTCCGCTAATCGAGCCAGAGATGTCTCGTGTCGCGGGGTTCGAATCGTTCGACTGGTAGTAATCGTGACACCCTGCACTGAAGAATCCCGAAAGGATGAAACACTAGTGTCTGTAGGTATTTAATTATTATAGTAAAAAAATAATTTTATATATATATATATATATATATATATATATATATATATATATATATAGAGAGAGAGAGAGAGAGAGAGAGATTCATACATGACGCGTACTTTTGGGTTTGACCTTTTGAATTCAGATCGTTCTGACTTGGCTGAAATTTTATAAACAACTGTCACTGTTGGGTCGAGTCATAACTGATTGATATATTTTAACATTTACTGAAGCCGTCACGTTTTCCTTTCTATACCTCTATGCGACCACAGTCACAAATTAGGCATAAAGTTTATTAATGAAGAAGCTCCCAGCTCCCCCCCCCAAAATGGCGCTTTTCATTGTGCCACAAAGCACTAATCAGACCACTAATGGATTAGTACGAAGATGACTATGACCTTGGGTATGCGTATTGCAATCCAAATTCCACTGTAAAAATAATGGTCATTTCCAGCGAGAAGTTAATGGTTAGCAGCTGTTGCAATAACACAAATTCATTTGCAAAGGTTATCGAAAGTGATAGGGACTATTGGAAATAAGGGGAGACATGTTGTAACTCAGATTCCAGGGAACACCACCGATTGTTGCCCATAAGTAATCTATAATTATAAATTGTTTCAGATCTCTTTGTGAGAACAAATCATAACAATAATTCAGAAGGAAAGATAGAATAATGAAAATAGCTGAAATCCCAATGAAAATCCTAAAATGCGGAAACCAGACCACATAAACTACGAACACTAACATGCAACGTGGATGCTGCAATCGAAATTAAAAAAATATTAAATAACAAAACCACAGGGAACCAAAGAAAATTGAAACTGCAAAAATGTGAAGTAACTCCGATGCCCCCTTCACAAATAATGGTAGCGTCTACACTGGATAGCGCCACATAAAAGTCGTGAAAGTTCCGGAGGGCCCAGAGAGGAAAGCATTAATTAGGAATCCACTGGAAGAGTGCGGAGATATTTGGGACTTTTGGGGATTTTTTCTTTCTTTTTTTTTTGTTGCCATCCCCCCCTTCCAGGAAATAATACTAACGGCCGTTGCAACCGAGAAATCAATGGGTGGATAAAGACACTAGATGAACATCGCACCTACAAATGTCTGAGAGTCCTTGAAGCAGACATTATCAAATCAATAAAAGTTAAAGAAGAAGAATTTAAAAAATCTCATAGAAACTGAATTATGTAATAGGAACCTAATAACACACTATAAACACGTGGGCAAAGTCACTGGTAAGATTCTCTGAATCGTACATATGCTGGACTAAAGACGAACTAAGGCATCTCAACCAACATGACATAATGAAATTTATTAACACAATTCATTACACCCAAACAATAATGCTGACCAACTATACGTGAAAATGAAAGACGGGGAAGAGGACTGGTTACTATAGAAGGCTGTGTGAATGATACATATGCACACATAACAACAAAATAAGAATTAGAAAAATACATAACGCAGAATATAGAACGACTAACCACCGCAGCGAGAGACATCGTTGTTATTGGTTGTTTTTTATTTTTTGTTTTACGGCATATCAACCCTTTTCAGGTTATTTAATGCCGAATCCAAAGATTTTGATGAAATTTTTTTTTAATGGAATACATTTGTTGTTTTTAAGTCGGTTTCTATTTAACCAATAGTGGAGACGGACCCTAATAGGTACTACCACTCAGGGTCAGAGTGGACCTGGGAGCAATGGCAATTAAAGAGTGGCTCCACACTCCCCAGAGCCCGCAAGCTGGGGCCTCATTACTGGATATAGTTTAAGGTCATATCCAGGACCTGAGAGACATCGTATAGATGAACAAGTCAGAAGGCACAAAGGCAAGATATAGGGAAAAGAAAAGAAAAATGAGAAGAGATTCAGCTATAAGGACGATTCATAAAAGTGACAAAAGATAAGACTCGCCACTAACTTGTATGCTCCAATCGAAATAAGACGACACATCAAAGAGCACAATTAAAAGGATCCAAAGAAAATTGAAACCGCAAAAATGTTAAGCAAACTACGCCCTCCACAAAAAAAAAAAAAAAAAAAAAAAAAATGCCAGCGTCTACATTGGCTGGCGTCACATAAAAGAGTCGTGAAATGTCGGGGGTAGTTGAGAGGGTAAACCATTAACCAGACATCTACTGGAAGAGTGTGGAGATATTTGGGACCTTGAGGAAGTTTTTTTTTTTTTTTTTTTTTTGCTATTCACCTCGCTAAGGAATACTAATGGTAGTTGCTAGCGAAAAATCAATTGTAAATGGCTGGTGAGAGAATCTCCGCATGTTATCGAGAGGTGGATAGCACTGGGAATCTAAGGAGACTTGTTGTAACAAGATTCCAGGAAACACCATAGTCAGTGAGTGATCGCTGACGATAGCCTGATTGCGAACTCCTAGTGAGTTGATACATAATAACTATCAGGACCCCGTGGAAATTCCATGTTGCTTTCTACATTAATTTGTATCATTCACAGTTAATAATAATAACAATAATAATAATACGTTAACTCCCTTGCGCCCCTACTTTACCGTTCCCTTCATAAACAGAAAGGCTGCCAAAAAGGGAAAAAAAGAGGAATACATGACCTACTATATATATATATATATATATATATATATATATATATATATATATATATATATATATACCAAAAGCTCTTGAAGAAAGTAGAAAAAAGAACATAGCTATGGCATGGATCGACTACAAGAAAGCATATGGCAGCATCCCTCAAGCATGGATGCTAGAATGCCTGAGAATGTACAAAATACCAGGCAAGATAACCAAATGTGATTGAAAATGCAATGAAAATATGGAGACTTGAATTAACATAAAAGAGATTATAATACAAACAGTTATCTTCCAAGATGATTCCCTTATCACCGCTACTATTCATCATAGCTATAATGCTCGTTAATAACATACTTAGAAAGTGCAAAGCTTCATACAAATTCATTAATATAGATGAAAGAATGAACCACCTAATGTACATGGACGACCTGAAACGGTTTGCAAAAAAACAAGAATGAACTAGAATCTTCAACCAGAATATTCGAATGGAATTCAGCATGGAACAGTGCACACTGCTGATCATGAGATCGGGAAAACTGGAGGCAACGGGAGGCATAGAGTTACCCAACTATAACATCGAGATTAGGGCGCAAAGTAAACATAAAAGTTACAAATATCTGGGTGGGGTTGAAGCAGATACCGTTAAAGAAGCAGAAATGAAAAAGAAAATTGGAAAGATACATAAGAAAGACAAGAAAACTTATCGGAACCATACTATATAGTAAAAACCTAATAGAAGGATGATGCTGACCGACTCTAAGTGAAAATAAAAGAAGGAAGAAAAGTGCTGGTTTGTATAGAAGACAAAAAAGTCTTATAAAAATACATAATACAGAACATCAAAAAATAATTACCGCATCAAGGGACATGAAAAAAAAAACGAACAGTACAAAATAAAAAAAGAAAGAAAGGCAAAGGAAGAGACGAGGCAAAACAGACGATTCATAAAAGTGACAAAAGATGAAACTAACGATGATTCTTGAACATAAAACAGAAAACCTAAAGAGAAAAACTGAATTACTAATAACAGCCGCACAAAATAACGCGATTAAAACCAAGCACACCAAAGCAAGGATCAACAAGACAAGTAAACAGTAAATGCAGATTCTGTGGACAAAGAAACGAAAAATTAAACTACATAATAAGCGAATGCAGCAAATTAGCCCCCTTCCCTAAATATGACAATAGACACGATCAAGTAGGGAAGAAAGTACACTGAGAATCATGCAGACACCTACATCTTGAACACAGGTAAATAGTGCAAACACAAACTAGGAAGAGTACTTGAAAGTGAAAGTGAAAGTGAAAGTGACAAAACCCTATGGGACATGGATATACAAACGGATAATTCCATGAAAAGGTTCACTAAAGAGGCGGAGTGTACTGGAAACCAAGGAACACCACAGTAATCTCCGATAATGACTTGTGTGAGAACACCAAGTGAGTACAAATAATAATAATGCAATAAAGACAAGTTCGACAAATTCGAATATGTCTGACACTTTTGATATTTCAATTCTCTTCATCAATTAATAATAAAAAAAAAAGTAATGGCTCTTTGCCGTTGTTGCTGTTCCGATTTTTTGTTTCTTTATCATTGCTCCGTTGAGCATTAGGCATTGATCGAAGCTCTGCGAAAATATGATCGTCGAATTGAAATTATTTGGAAAGAGTCGAATTAATGCAAACAAAAATGTAAAAATTATTTCAGTGTGAAAAAAAAACAAAAAAAATCTTTTTCCCCCTTTTTTTTCTCCCAACCAATATTTTTGAATCAGACATAATTAAATAAAATAGCAAAAAGGCGAATTGTTACACACACACACACACACACACACACACACACACACACACACACACACACACACACACACATACACACACACACACACACACACACACACACACATATATATATATTAACATATGTGTATATATGTATATATATGAATAAATATATATATATGTGTGTGTATGTATATATACGCAGACCCGTATATATATATATATGTGTGTGTGTGTGTGTGTGTGTGTGTGTGTGTGTGTAAATATTTATGTCTTTCAATAGAATTTTTTACAAATGAATATTAAATTTTTTAACGAAAATAGTTTGAAAAATACAAAAAAACTATTTATTTTATTATAATGTATATATTAAATTAAATTCACGGCCTAACACACACACGCACACACATATGTGTATATATATATATATATATATATATGTATGTATATCTATATATATATATATATACATATATATATATATTTTATATATAACTACTTCATTTACTCACATAAAATTAATATACGAAAGTATAGATTTATGCGTAAACTTGAAGTATTTACTTCAAAAGTGCTCAATACGTAGGTGACGAATCCTATAGTGGATGAAACGCAGAATATTCAGTGTAACTTAATCGCCATATATATTTTATAAATTACTTACTATTTTATATATATATATATATATATATATATATATATATATATATATATATATATATATGGGGGGGTAAGTTATGAAAATATATGGCAATTAAGATACAACGAATCTTCCGTGTTTCATTTCTTCGGGAAACGTCAGGCTTAAACGCAGGAGTTTCTATGGAACTTAATATCTATATATTTTTATAACTTACTATCTAGCCATGCTCAAGTAAAAAACTCCATTGAGTATAAATAGTGAAATTGACATATATTATATATCGTCCACAGATGGATACTTGTAGGAGAGAAACTCTTTTTACCTTTATTTTTTATAATGCCGGCTTTTTCTCCTCTTCTGGCGAGAAGCATGTAGCTTTTAATGCTAAACAGGTTTCTCCTTTATTCCCTTTTCTGTAACTTGATTGTATTGATGACTTCCTATGTAACTTAACGCTTTATCTTCTTAACTTATTCTATTAGTTGCTCCTCTTAATCCAGTAGAGCATTTTTATCTACATAGGTTTGCCTTATTATTGAAATATTATTTTTCGGCTTAATTTTATATCTATATCTATATATATATATATATATATATATATATATATATATATATATATATATATATATATATATATATAGTGGAGATGGTAATTAATAAAAACTGAAGAAAGTGCTCAATACTGTTGTAGAGCAAATATGCGTTTTATTTTTTATTATATTCAGTGTAGCTTAATCGCCATATATATTTTATAACTTATATATATATATATATATATATATATATATATATATATATATAAATATATATATATGTGTGTGTGTGTGTGTGTGTGTGTATATATATATATATATATATGTTTTACAGAAACCTCAGTTTTTTTTTTTTTGGGGGGGGTGCTGTCCGAGGACGCTACAGACGGCCAAAAAAACGGCCGTGTAGCTGAAACAATAATGTAACTTAACAGAAAGAAACGGTAATAAAAAATAAAACATATATATACACACACACACACACACACACACACACACACACACACACACACACACACATATATATATATATATATATATATATATATATATATATATATATAAGTTATAAAATATATATGGCGATTAAGCTACACTGGATATTCCGCGTTTCATCCACTCTAGGATTCTTCAGGCTTATGACTTATGCATAAGCCTGAAGAGTCCTAGAGTGGATGAAACGTGGAATATTCAGTGTAGCTTAATCGCCATATATATTTTATAACTTACTAACTAGCTCTAGCTCACTTTTGAAGTAAATACTTAAAGTTTACGCATAAATTTATACTTTCGTATATTAATTTTATGTGAGTAAATGAAGTAGTTATATATATATATATATATATATATATATATATATATATATATACATATTCATATATATATATATATATATATACAGGGTGACCCCCCCTCAAAAAAAACGAACCCCAACTCTAATTAGGCCCTGTTTCTTAGTGTTTTCTCTGAATGAAATGAAACTTTGGTCATAACTAGTTTATTATATTCAAAACATTACATAAAAACACTAGGATCTTTGGCCTTTTTTCTCCGTTCTACAGCATATCTTCTAGGTGGCCTCCATTTAGCTTCTTTTTTTTTTTTTTTGGTCACCCTGTATATATTTATATATATATATATATATATATATATATATATATATATATATATATATATATATATATATATATACAGGGTGACCAAAAAGCGAAAAATTAAAAGGTAAATATCTCTATATATTTTTAAAGCAAATTTATAATGTAAATCAAATCTATATTTTTCTCTACTTATTTCTATCTCTAACCCATATTAATTTTCTCATAAATTTTAAATCCAGACCTTTTATTTCAATTTTTTCAGATTCATCTGCCTTACTTTTAATGCTAGGTTTATTTATGGTGTCTTTTAAATTCAATAGAAACCCTTCAAAATTTGCTGACGAGGAGACCTTGCTTATGAAAAAACTATATGTAATTATTGTACGTAACTTGATGTATACCACAATAAAAAGCATTGTTTTCCGAAACGATCGTACAGATAATTGATTTTGTTGTTGTTCCTTCTTATGAAACGGATTTTTAATTTAATTATAATTTGATTTTTAAATTTTAAATTATCAATCACATTACTTAATATTGAATTAGCTCTAGGACATTTAACTATCGAGCTTATTATATATCTAAATTACAACGAGGACTTTCTATTTCCTGTATTTTAATTAAACTAGTAATTTCACTGTTACATTAAAATACACTCAGCTCTTTAGACTATTGTTCTAATCTCCTTTAAATTATATATATATGTATATATATATATATATATATATATATATATATATAGAGAGAGAGAGAGAGAGAGAGAGAGAGAGAAAGAAAGAGAGAGAGATATGGGGCTCATTCAGTCTTTGATAGACTATACATACTAGCACCTGCACATAAAATTGTTGGTGCACAATCCCCAATCACACCTCTCCTGTGACGACATTGTTAAATACAAGTGGCAAGTGAAGTGTATGTACAGGACGACTGGAAACAAATGCCGAGATAAGCGGAGAGCACATACAGCGCGTAAAATTTCCAAATGGTCACCCATTTGGTACTAACCAGGCTCAACGTAATCTGACGAGAACCGGTGTCTCAACGCGATTATGCCGTATATATATATATATATATATATATATATATATATATATATATATATATATATATATATATAATCCAGTGTATTGAGTCGCCCACTTAGATAATGTAGCTCTACGCAATTTCCCTATAATTGATCATGTTGCCTCACTATACACCGAACCCAACGTTGAGCATGGCTGACTATTTAGGATTCCAGGTACTGTATGTGTTCTCCGCTTTTTTTTTTTACATGGTAGTCACCACTTATCAAGGCCTGGAATCCACTCGAGGATAAGGGTTATTGCGTGTACAGTAATCAATGGGATAGTATCGTAGTCATTGTTAGTATTGGAGATTTGATAAAGTGTCTTACTTAAGGGGGTGGTTCATCAGGTATTTGTTTATGTTAGACTTGAAGACATCCAAGTTGTAGTCAGCTAGGAAACAGGCAAACGGAAAAGAGTTCCACAGTTATGTACTTCTAAGAAAGAAGCTTTGTTCATGGAATCTACGCTTTGATTTAGGCACAGATAAGGAGTGGGGAAAATTATTGACAGTGGTTTGAGCTAGACGGGTGTTTTTCGCAAAAGATTGGTGAGGGTGACCAGAGACTGGAGCTCAGTGGGGAAAATTAATAACAGTTTCTAGTTGTCTAGCACTTCTCCTTGCTAATAACTCAAGCAGAAACGGAGAGTGCTGTAAACTTGGGGAGACTTGTTGTTCAGATTCCAGGGAACCATAAGATATTTTGTTGCAAATGAGCGATCGTTGGAAATTATTCGTGTGTGGACCCGTAATAAAAATAGCGATGATGAGGAGGATGTAGAAGATTGGGAAGAACAAGAAGAAAAAGAAGAAAGTAAAAAAAGGAAGGAGAAGGGGGGAGTAATAGAACAAAGAAGAAGTAGGAGGAGGAGGAGGAGGAAGAGGAGGAGGAGGAGAAGAAGGGCGAAGAAAAGTATGGCCAAACAGGAGAAAGAAAAGGAGAAAGAAGAAGGAGTGAGAGGAAAAAGAATAGAACGAAGATAGATGGGGGGGGGAGAGAGAAAAGACAAGAAGAAGAAAAAAGGAGAAGAGGCGGAAGGGAGGAGGAAGAAAGATAGAAAACAGAAATGTAAAGTGAGTGTGAGCGATCGATAAAAAGAGGATAAAAGCAAAAAAAAAAGAGAGGAAGAAGAAAAGAACGAAAAAAAGAAAACATGGATAGAACGCGAAGAAATAAGAAGAGGAGACAGAAATAAAGAAGGAGGAAAGGGATACAAAAGAAAAAAGAAGAAACGGAAAAGCGGTGACGAGGAAGACAAAGAAGGGAACGAAGGGGGAAGAAGAAGAAGAAGAAGAAGAAGAAGAAGAAGAAGGAGGAGGAGGAAAAAAGAAGATATAGGAGAAGAAAAAGAAGAAGAAGAAATAGAGGAAGAAGAATACGAACAAAAAAAAGATGAAGAAGAAGAAAAAGAAAAAAGGAGAAAAAATAGAAGAAGAAGAAGAAGAAGAAGAAACAGAAATCAGAATGAAGATGATGAATAATAAGAGTGAAAGAGATGAAGAAGAATAACGATGAAGAAGAAGGAAAAGGAGATGATGAAAAGAAAAATAAGGTAGAAGAAAAAGTAGTAACAAACGAGGGGAGGAGGAGGAGAAGGAGAAGGAAGAAGAAAAAGAAAGAAGAAATTATAATTCTCAACCAACCAACGAGAAATACATCTTAAAAACAGATATTCATCAAAGAGGTGAGAAAAAAAAAAAGAAAAAAGAAAAAAAGAAACGATGCAAAAAAAAATAATACATTTAATAAATAAATCGGAATAAAAAAAAACGCAAATATTCATATTTATTTATTTAAATGAGAAGCAAAGAAATAGAAGAGTTCACTTCGCTTAAAATGTCGGGCCCGGCAAGTGTAAAACAGCTTAGCAAAAAGAAAAAACAATTTTTCTTCATAAATATTCACTGTAAAAGTTAGCTTTAAAAAAAAAACAAAAATGGAGGAACATCGAACGTGTTGCCAAAATGTCTTTCTCATACGATAATGCATTCCGAAAATGGCAAAACATACACAGATATAAGCATCTTATAAAAAAGATAATCTTCTAGTTTTTACAACGAAACGAAACTCTTTATTACGATAAGCATCGAACGACTAGATGTAGCTCAATGGTTAGAGAGCGAACTCTAATTTTCAGAGTCCGGATAATCGAACCAAACCTCTATCAGGTTTTATATTGGGTTATAATATAACTAGCATGGGTGCCCGGCGTTTCCCGGGTGTTTGGAGGTGTATGCTGAGCAAAAAAAAGGGGGTAATTTTTTAAACTTTGACCCCTATTATGACCCCTGAAAATTTATTGTTTTGGGCTCAAATTAAGTTATTAAGTTAGATCCATGTCCACGGAAGCTGTATCTAAAATTTCAAGTGTGTAGACCCAAAATTGTCGGAGAAGTTTGGTAGAGTTCTCAAAGCTCAAATCGTTGAACTTTGACCCCTTAATCGCCAAATTTCTGGCCGAAAACCGATCACATAGATTTTCCCAAATCTCAGTACCCTGTATATCAAATTTCGAGTCTGTAGACTAAAAATTGACAGAGTTATTTCGTAGGGAAATGTAAACAGACACACACACACACACACACACACACACACACACATTCAATTTTTTAGATATATAGATTTAAAATTTGAGTCTGACAGAATGACATAATTATATTGCAAACCGATATATTAAACAAACGAACTTCAAAGAGACAAATGAACACATAAGTAAAAACAATTTGTATTAGAAAACATTTATTATTCCACGTCTTTTTTTACAGACCTGACGACTGAGGTTCGCTCTTAACAAAAATTGTTTTTTATAGTCTTAATTTTGACTTCCTATTTCATAAAAAGCTAAAAAAAAATCAAGAAAGAAAAGAAATTTAATTTTATTTTTTCATTAATTTCTTTCTGTGCTAAGCAATTCTTTCAAACTTACTCTGTTTCCAAAATGTTTTTTTTTTATTCCCCTCCCCCTTCATTCATTTTCCTCCGCATCCTGGCAAGTATTAAAATAAACCATTTATAATATTTATTTATGGATTTATTTACATATCATTTCTTTTCTATCGGTAAATGAATTCCATTTAAAAAAAAAAACTGTAAAAGTCACGTTAAAGGTGATTAAGTTGGAAAGTAAGTAAAAATTTACCCTTTTTACTTTTATACGATTTCTGATCACTTTGAAAAAGGTGTGTGTGTGTTTTAAAGATGTTTTTTAACTGCTATAATCTCATTTATATATATATATATATATATATATATATATATATATATATATATATATATATATATAACAACGTGAGTATTCATATCGTGGGCTTGTATTACTGTACACATAGATTCGAAAAAATAGTCAAAAACAAATATATAAATAAATGTTATCAAAGGCAAGATAAGTTACTTTTCTACCTAACTGGATATATTTTTTGTGTTTTTATTCAATGTAATATATTTATTCAGCTCGAAAAACATACAGTGTTTACCGATGTGTTGGAAAATTCAAGATGGCGTCTCACACCCTCTTTAACACCGTAAGTTTGGGAAAAGGTGTTATAAATATAAAAAACTATACAAAATACTAATAAAAACCCGCCGAATATATTGCAACCTATGTCACGGTAACATATATTGAGCGAGTTTTTAACAGTATTTTAACAGGGCACATCGTAAAAACTGACCCATTAATTTTCCTGAAGTAAAAACTATATAGTTTTTAAACTTTTAAAACTGTACATTATAAAAAGAAAACTGTTCGAGTGATTTTCTTTTTTTTTTACATGGGTGTCACCACTTATCAAGGCCCAGAGGCCACTCAAGGATAAGGGTTAATAGGTATACATTAGTCATTGTGATTTTAGCATAGTAATCAGTGGGAATTCTGTAACTTGGATTACTTGAAAAAGAAAACTGGTCGAATGATTGAAAATGAAAACAAAATAACAATGTAAATATATTGATAAGAAAAAAACAAAAACAAACGAAGTTTCCGTTTCAGGAACCCGAGTTTAATTTTATGTCGTAATCATTCAACTCGTTAGCGGTTTTATTCAGCGATTAGGGATAACCATACGACATATCTAAATACCAAAGCGATTTTTTTAAAATTTTTTTTTTATTAAAACTAAACCTGTTTAGTTTTAATGAACCAATTTTTTTAAAGCCAACACTTTAGCTATTTTGAGAGCGTGCAACTGCACCCGAAAGGTTGATTAGGAAACTCCAAATCCTTTTATGACTCGAAAAAAAAGGGCTTGTTATCGGCTTAAATGATAAACTAATGTTAAATATTAGTATTTAATATAATGAGATATCAATCTACACAATTTGCCATCGATTCTGAAATAAAATGAAATCCTGATATTGTGATCAATTTTGCAGGTGTTATGTGCCAAATATTGAAATAAGAATGTTTAAATTCAATTATTGTAATTTAAGTCTTTAATTTTAAAGTCGATTTTATTTATAAAATATCTTTTTAGAAATCAATCTCAAAAACAATCTGAACAATAAATCTCTTTTGTTATGGCTAAGTTTTTGTCAAGGGTAGAAATTATAATAGACAAGTATTCATCCATGATGACATTTTACCGATTTCCTGGTTTACAGGTATTCTTGCTAAATTTCTTCGAAAGAATTGACATAAACAATACTTCAACTAAATACGTATATTTCATGCAATAATAACTTTTGTTTCTTCTGACTTTTCCTAAACTAAACATAAAACATCGGTTAGGGTTAGTTTAACATTCTGTAAAAGTACCTTCCGTTTTTTTAATTTTTTTTTTGTACTTCTGCAGAGAAGGTAAAAAACCGATAAAAACTGGATATATTTTTCGTGTTTTTATTCAATTTAACATGTTTATTCAGCTCGAAAAGAATACAGTGTTTACCGATGTGTTGGAAAATTCAAGATGGCGTCTCACACATTCTTTAACACCGTAAGTTTGGGAAAAGGTGTTATAAATAAAAAACTATACAAAATACTATTAAAAACCCGCCGAATATATGTCAACCTATGTCACGGTAACATATATTGAGCGAGTTTTTAACAGTATTTTAACCGGTTTTTTTATTTATTACACCTTTTTCCAAACTTACCGTGTTAAAGAGAGAATCGGCCGTCATCTTGAATTTTCCAATACATCGGTAAACACTGTATGCTTTTCGAGCTGAATAAACATGTTAAATTGAATAAAAACACGAAAAATATATCCAGTTTGGTAGAAAAGTAATTTATCTTGCCTTTGATAACATTTATTTGTTATATATTTGTTTTTTGGCAAATTATTCGAATCTATGTGTACATTAATACAAACCCGAAATGAATTTAAGACCACGAGTGAAATGAGAAAATGAAGAAAATCACATTTACTGTGTGTGTTTACTGTTTTGTTAAGTCAGCGGGTTTGGTTGCCATAACAACGTGACGGTAGTGAACGTGTGTGTGTGCGTGTGTGCGCGTTTCGTGTAGTTTAGTTTCGTATAATAGTTTCGTATAATAGTTTCGTATTTTTTTAATTTGTAAATAACAAGTTATTAAAAAATTAAACCCTTCCAAGATGGACAATAAATAAAGCCATAATATTTTATGGTAAAGGTAAGATCGTAGAAACGATTGTTTTTTAGGAGATGTGATTATTGGATTAACCAATCAGAAATCGTCTGTGGCACACACATCTCTGTTTTTATATATATATATATATATATATATATATATATATATATATATATATATATATATATATATATAGGTCGAGGTAATTAGTTAAAGAAATTTAATATAATGTGATATATAGATAGATAGATTAAATGTTAAATAGATTTTGTAAATAGTACAGTTGAAATGATTAGAATATTTCCAATATGTAATAAGGTCGAGGTAATTAGTTAAAGAGATTTAATATAATGTGATATGCAAATGAGCATAAGTCATTCGATATGGGGGTGGTTTGGAGAATAGTATATAAAGAAATTAGGCAAAGATTCTTATGTCTCTTATAACAGAAACATCCTAAAATGGGTTCTAATGTTTCTCTACCAGGAGAGATCTACCCTCTTACGTCCTTTATATTTCGTTGATGATAGAGAGCTGTACACACAGACAGAAACACACGAACCCTATTACTTTATAAAAATATAGATGTCGTTTATGACGTGTGTGTGTATATATATATATATATATATATATATATATATATGATCTAAAACGACATTATTTTTGCACCAACCTAATATATTATTATTATTATTATTATTATTATTATTATTATTATTATTATTATTATTATTATTATTATTATTATTATTTGCTCACATGGAGCTTTCACACAAGTCAACAAACGATCTGATTGGAGACCTGTGGTGTTCTCTGGAAGCTGAGTGACAACAAGTTTCCCCAGACGTCCAGCTCTCTCCTCCTCCTCCTTCGATAGCATTTGCAAATAAATTTGCATCATCGCAACAGTCTCTTACCATTGATTTCTCGCTGGCAGTGACCATTGGTTTATGCTGGAATTTGAGTGGCACTAAGCCTCCCCAAGATCCCAGTTCTCTTCGCACTTGTCCAGCGGAGGTCTAGCCAGTGCTCCCTTCTCGGTCTTTCCATCCTCCTTGACCCTTCTCGGCTCTTTGGTACCACTTTTCTATTGGGAGAATGGTAGTGAAACAATGGAAGGGATGCATGATGGGGGTGTAGAACATGTAGATCTGCAGCTTCGGTGTTCTTTATTCCCTGTAACGCTTTTTTGTTATATTGTCTTGTGTTATTTTTCGCATTCAAGAGTTTTCCTTAATATTTCAGCCGTTTTCATTATCGTTAGGGGTCGTATTTTTGCAGCTATTCCTCTGATTCCAATTTCTAACTGTTATGTTTTTCCAGATTTTTCGGAATTGTTCCTAGTGCTCCTACTATTATTGGTACTATTTTGATTTTCTTCATCATCCAAATCCCTTTTAACTCTCTGGCTATTTCTGTGTATTTGCTTCGTTTCTCCTTTTCTTTCATACTCACCCTGTGGTCAGCTGGGACAGCAAAGTCTACGATTTGACAGGATTTCTCTTTCTTGTTAATTATTACGACATCTGGTCTTCTTGCTTGGATGGGTTTGTCCGTCTGTATGTCCATGTCCCATAGGATTTTGTGGTTCTCGTTTTCGAGTGCTGTTGCGAGTTTATGCTTGTACCATTTATCTGTACGCCCAAAATGCAGTCGTTTGCACAATTCCCAGTGCACCGCCCTCCCCACTTGGTCATGCCTGTTTTTGTATTCCTTTTGGGCCAGTTTGCTGCATTCACTTACTATATGGTTTATCGTTTCTTTTCTTTGTCCACAGAGTCTGCATTTGCTGTTTTCTTGTGTTTTATCGATCCTTGCTTTGATATGGTTGGTTCTTATCGAGTTATGTTGTGCTGCAGTCATTAGAGATTCAGTTTCTCGGATCCATGTCCAGGTGTTTTCGTTATTCTCATCTTTTGTAATTCTTATGAATCTTCCGTGGAGTTGTTTCTCTTCCCACTTCTCTTTTCTCGTTTTGTCATTTGTCTCTCTGTTTTCTGTTTTGTTGGTTTTCTCCGTGTCTCTCGCTGCCATAATTATCCTTTCAGTGTTTTGCATTATATATTTTTCTAGTTCTTTTTTTGCGTCCTTCACAGTCTTCTATACAGATCAGTCTTCTCCCGCCGTCTTTCCTTTTCACGTAGAGTCTGTCAATATCGTCCGTTGGGTGCAGTGCATTATGCACGGTCATGAGTTTCCTGGTTTCTGGTCGAGCTGTCTTGGTTCTTCTTTTGTCCATCCTATAAAACGGTCCAGAGTATCTCACTAGTGATTGAAATCCTTTGAGATAAGTAATTTGTGTATTTATTTCTTTATTTTGCGGACTGTTATCCTCATCTTCAGAGTTGTCATTTCACCAGGTGTATTTCATTTGGGGTCCGTGGCGCAGTGGATAGAGGCGTTGAATCTCTGCTGTCCCAGGTGAGCATCTATGGAAGGCAGTAGTTACTGGGGATACTGTTACGGGACTCAGCATTCCTATCCCGTCGCGGTTAATCATGCGAAGAAGGCCCGAGGATGAGCTTGCCGAAACGTGGTGAAAGAACAACAATTATAAAGATGAGGATAACTGTTTGCAAATAAATAAATAAATAAATAAATAGATACTCTATCGTTGCAAAAGTTTTTGCCTCTTTGTACAAAGGCGAATTTAAGCCACTGTAAGTTATTTTACACATATTATTATTACTTAAACGTATCGCTATTGTTACAGAGCGCGTATGGGCGTGCGTGAGGAGATTAGCATCAGCGAAAACATTGGCAGCAAGAGCAGCCATTAAAGTACGTATGCAGATTAGCAGACATGCGTGAGCTTACGTCACAAGAAAAGGAGAGACAAATACACCACGTGATCGAGGAGAGAAGCGTTTTAGAACCATAACTGAATATAGAATTTTCTTTTATTTCCTCTGAGAACTTCTGCGAAGATGGACATTTTTTTAAAAGTGTTTTTGTTTATTTTATTTCGAAATCTTCGTAGCCAGTTGTTATATAGTGGGATGCGTTAGGATCGATATAACATAAAATTTCTTACCGCCGGATGTCCAGCCTTTACGTTGGAATGCTTGCAGCACATGGTGAAAGAATGGAATCATTATGAACAAAAAAGAAAATCACTCGCTGTTACATAACGATATACGTTTATTATGGAGAGAGAGAAAGGGAGACACACACACGCACACACACACGCACGCACACACACACACACACACACACACACACACACACACACACACACACACACACACACCTAACGACAATTCAAACATAATAGACAAAAGTGTAGAAGTCCAAGTATGATAACTGGAAGGACGGGAATGATGCTATTTCTCCATTTTGAAAGTCACTATATTTCCCCTCCACTGTCTACTCCCGGTCGTTGATCTCGCGAGAAATCACGAGAATTTAAAGTTTAGCACTACGGACAAGGGGGAGGCAACTTTGACCAAAAAGTAAAGAGTAACTTCCCTTCGCATTATACTTTTCTATCGTCCTAACAATCCCAAAATATAATTTTCAGATTTTCTTTCTAAGAGATTTACACCTGCAGAACAAATTTCAACCGAATTATGTAACAAAACGCGTATAGACGCGTTTAAGAAAATCAGCAGTAGTAACCAAAGGATAGCTGGATTGCGAAAATATTAGCAGCATCAGCTGTTAGGGCACATCTTCAAATTAACTAGTGTGCGCGACCTTGCGTCACAAGATAAGAAAAAGACAAAGGACAGCACGTGGTCGAAGGGAGAAGCGAAATGCAACCAGGCAAGATGGACGTGTGAAAACGACGGCGAGAAAGCGCTGGCCAGCCCGGTGCGAGTTGGCGAAGAGATAGAGACCTTTGAAAAGCACATGTGTGTGTGAAGAGACTTTGGAAATACAGAGTGGTCGCTAGAAAAGCGGGAAATTTGTCCAACAATGATTTATTTTTACAAAGAATAATTTTTACAAATTATTTCAAAGACAAATGTTATATTATACTCATATATATTCAAAATGTCGTCCGTGCACTTCACTGCAGCGTCTTAACCTAGAAATCCAAGCTCGTGTGCCGTTTTGAAGGATAACTCGTTGGGATATCATTCCCAGCTCTTACCAAGCACGTTTTAAAGTCATCAATAAAGTGTATGTCACGTCGACAGTTCCGTGTCTCTGTTAATAACAAACTCCAATCGCAGTAATTTATGACATTTAAGTCTGGACTTTTTAACGACCAATCTTCCGGTGCAATGAAATAAGAAGCAGATTGCCGAAGAAACTGAATTGAAACCATTGCTGTGTGAGCCTTGGAACCATTTTCTTGCCATGTCCATTGTTTCGTATATCGCTAAACATCTGTGGACACATCTCCTCACAATAAACTTGCTGGTTTACTGTTTTTTTTCTTCCTGCCTTCAGGACTATTACACCTATTCGACAACAGCAGAACCAATCAAAAAATAGCAATCACGCATTTTATTCATGATCTAAGCTGACCTTCAAATTTTCCGCTTTTCTAGCGACCACCCTATAGAATGAAATGCGTTGATTTGGAAGAACCACGAATAAATGCAGAGTGGGATTTTTATTTATTTTGTTTGTTCCTGTGACGTTGCACTATAATTAATTTATACTTTTTCTTTCAAATTATTAAAGCAAAATTCACATTTTTCTGTCATATTATCACTTATGTTGGCCCGAAAACGGCATTCTTTAGACAACAGAAAAGGAGTTATCTCCCAGCCTCACACAGAATTACTGACTAAAGATCTCATAGGAAAATTTGGTTGGAAAATCTTACACCATTCTTATATGGATATTCTTCTGACGTAGGATTATCACTTATTTCGTGGGTTACAAATCAATTTAGATTGCCTTCGATTGACATTATCGATTGAACGGGTTCGATTCATGTTTCACATCAAAACCTACAAAAAATTTCAAGCGAGACGTTTATAAACTCGTTCACAGATTGAATCAATTTATAGAAAGCAAAAACCATTATTGTTATGAATTTTGAAAACAAAACACCGTTCTTCATCTTTATTATTTGGATTCACATTGAGTGTCATTTTCACAACGTTTCGGTCGATATAACCCCCGACATTCTTCAGACTAGGCGATCGAAAAATACACTTGCAAATTATTTGGGACATGTATCCGGACATGGTTGACGGAACGAGAGCATGCTACCGCGTGAAATAAATAAAAGGCTCCGTTCAGAATTCCGTTAAAATTTCCGAGTGGGACAGAAACATCCCCGAGTTCAACAAAGTACATAGGAAGAAGGTCGGAGGTTACATCGACCGAAACGTTGTGAAAATGACACTCAAGATGAGAACAGTAGTTAGAGGATTCCAAATAATACGAATAACCACTCCTCATCTAAAAAATTCAGAAACGTAATACAGTTTTTCATTTTCAAGATAAAATTAAAAAATGCGGTAAAAAAATTTGCACCGATCTAACAAATAGATTTAGAAAAATGTTCATGTATGTGTATTCGCAGAATTCATTCCTAAAACTAAGCGATTGATCACCAGAAATTTTGGAACAGGGATAGATTATTTATTGATTTATTTGCGAATTGTTATCCTCATCTTTATAGTTGTTGTTGTTGTTGATGTTTCTCCACGTTTCGGCCAACTCATCCTCCGGCCTTCTTTAGGTGAGTAACAGCAACGGCATAAGAAAGCTAAGCCTCGTAACTGTATCCCCAATAATTACTGCCGTCCATAGTTGTTGTTGCCTCGCCACGTTTTGGCCAACTATGTCTATGCGTTGGGTAGGATTTAAATTGCTTATTTTCAGACAATGCTCACCTGGAATCGTAGAGATTCATTCACTGCGACAACAGCCACGAAAGGCCGTGAAGGTTGGAGTTTTTGGTCTTATAAATCCAAGTTAATCACCTGAAGAAGGCCAGAGGATGAGTTGATCGAAATGTGGTGAAACAATAACTATGAAGATGAGGATAACAGTCCGCAAAAAAAAAATTGATACACAAAATACTCATCTCCAAGAATTTCAATAAAAAATGATATATAATAGATTAGTCTAACTTGTTTTGAACAATTATAGAACTTTTATTTTTTAGTTGCTTGATAGAACTGACTTAGTATATGGATTCAAATGCCCTTTGGGTGACCGTGTCTCCAACAGTAAAGGAGAAACATATACATAGGTTTGATTACCAAAACATTACTGAGGAGATTACTTCCAAAAACAGCGCCATATTTAATCACCTGACTAATCAACATTCTTGTTGTTTGAACCAATTTAGGAAAAGTTTGGTTGACAACACACCTATACTTGATAATAATACGTTATAATAAACGAAAACTTTAAATACTAGAAGCACTACTAATAAATTTTTTAAAAAATAAACGTTACCAATAGTAGTAAAGTACTGAAATGTGTGTAAAGTTATTAAAATAATTAACGAATGAAATAAATATTAAAAAACAAACAATTTCTATGAATTGTTTAAACATCTTTGATCAATCTATCCCTGATGATGAATCTGGAGATATTAAAAAATATTAGAACTTACAAAAAAATATGGCAATTATCTCAGCCAGTTACTGCTAGAAGTGAAAAAGGTTCTTCAGAAGATGAAAAAGGTTCTTCGAAAGATTAATAAAAAAAAATGTCTATTTTATTTAATGAAATAACAATATAGTTATATTCCAAGATCCAAAGATTATTTTTTTATGCATAACAGCACCCCAGCAAGTTAAAATTTCGGAATATGTTTTACAAATACAAACGGTTATTATTATGTCAATGCTGGCTCTTCTTTGCTTCGGTAGAAAACAAAAATGCATTTCAATATAATGCTGCAAGAAGAAAAAAAAAACATAGAAAACTCAACATTGCGTGTTTGTTCTGGCGGCCATCTTGATTCATATTCATAGTATGCGTATATATATATATATATATAAAGAGGGAGAGGGAGCGAGAGAGAGAGAGAAAGAAAGAGAGAGACAGAGAGACAGAGAGAAAGAGAAAAGAACAAAAGCACGTGCATTCAACATTGGTAATTCAATTCAAGCTCCTCACACCATTCTAAAACAATTTATATATGCCATCCGTAAGAGACACAATCCACGAAAACTGTGACGGCGATATCATCCTCACACTAATATACGGTTTTCAAGGGAGTGAAATCCTTTTTGATAGCAACTAAATCCGTCTATTCCAAACTTATATATATATATATATATATATATATATATATATATATATATATATATATATATATATATATAATAAAAAAATTTCTTTTCTCTTGATTCAAAGAATTTAACTACATTCTAGTTATCGATTGTCACATAGATTGGTAAGCTTTTCAACATCTAGAAAAAATCTCACCTGTATGTTTAAATGTATGTATGTATGTTTGTATGTCTCGCAAAAAAATTCGATAGAGGTGACAGATCCTGACAAGATCGCTATCATTTAGAAGATCGACGGCTCGGACGACAAATATAGAAAAATTGTCCAAAAACATTAATTCCTTCACCCTAAATCCGGCCGTTTTGTATATAGAAGGGGTCGATTTTTTTTCACCGACATTTTAGCATGTCATTGTCACAGTTGGATTGACTTCGGTTAATTTCAACGCTTCTGACTTCCGGTCGCGTCATGGAGACATCTGCTAAGGCGTCAGATTTTCTTTTCACTTTCTTTACCGCCTTGGCGCCACGGATTCGAGCCTGACTGCCTACTTCCACTTTTTTAAACACCTCTCTTCGCCCTGGCTGCCTGCTGTTTTCATTTCGTCCCCACGCTTCTACCATTTTTAAACACCTTCTACTACCACATTTTCTTTCCTCAACACACACCTCCGAACATCTTGGCAACGCCGGGCACCCAGGTTAGTTTAATATATAAAAGGCAAAATGTGTGTTTGTTTGTGTATATGTGTGTGTTTGTATGCCTCACAAAAACTTCCGGCAAACGCGTCGGCACGTGACCAAACTGAGATGGTTTTAAAGCCTGGTCTCTCTGACGACAAATATCAAAGACTTAGCCAAAAGCAGTAATTCCTTCACCCTCAACTAGATCGTTTTTTACAAGGAGGGGTCGGGTTTTTTTTCGTCGACATTTTCGCAAGTCGTCGTCTCCTTTCTATTCACTACCCTTAATTCCAACGCTCGCGACTTCAGGTTTCGTGATGGACGCATCAGCTAAGACGTTAACTTCCTTTTCACCTTCTTTTCTTCCTTCACGTTACGGGTTCGAGCCTGCCCGCCTACTACCATTTTTTTTAAACATCTCTCTTCACCCGGACTTCCTTCTGTTGTTTCGGGGTTCTTTAATACACCATCTCTCCACACCCGGGCAACACCAGGTACCCCCGCTAATATTTGAAGAAATCTTGGAATCGAGAGCGGAGGATTTTCAGAGTTAAATCGAGTGTAGTGAAATTCAATAATGGAGAAGAAAATGAGAGTAATTAAATATGGTATAGGAGTAACAAATAACGAAGGAGTCAACGTTGAAAGAGGACAATTGTGAAAAGAGGTATACACGATTGTGAAAAGATAGAAATTTGAAGGGAGGAAAAGACAAAGAATAAATTCGGATCCGAAAGTTGGTGGTGAAAAAGGGAATATTAATTTTGGAGGCGTTAACAGTATCAAGTCACATTTTCCCGATTGTGCAGATAGATTCAAGTCGAAGGAGGAAATCAGATAGTAGTCCGTTCAATTAAGGCGTTTAGAGGTTGAAATGATATTTCAAACTTGAGTTTATCAGATTAACAGAAATAATATTTCAAACTTAAGTTTTTTTTTCAGACCAAAAGAAATGCGATTTACAACTTAAGCTTTTCAGACCAACAGAAATACTATTTCAAACCTAAGATTCTCAGACAAAAAGAAATGCTATTTAAAACTGAAATTTTCCAGACAAAAATGATATTTCAAACTTTAGTTTATCAGATTAACAGAAATAATATTTCAAACTTAAGTTTTTCAGATCAGAAAAAATGCGATTTACAACTTAAGCTTTTCAGGCCAACAGAAATGCTATTTCAAACCTAAGTTTTGCAGACAAACAGAACTACTATTTAAAAGTGAAATTTTTCAGTAAAAAAAAAAAAATGCTATTTCAAACTAAAGTTTTTCAGACCAAAAATTATGCTATTTTAAAATCAAGTTTTTCAAATAAAAAGAAATACTATTTGCGACTTAAGGTTTCGAATTTTTGGAAGTATGTCGAACTAGATCCAAAAATTCGAAACCTTAGAGTGCTGAACTACCCCTCTTTTTTTCTTTCCAAAAACATGGCGACTTTTACACCTGACGAAGGTCGAGGGTTACATTGATCGAAACGTTGTACAGATCACACTCAAGATGAGAACAGTTGTCAGAGTAACCCATACAAAAAAATTCAGAACTGGGAAAAATGCTCTTTCAAACTTAAGCGTAGAAAAAATGCTCTTTCAAACTTAAGCGTAGGAAAAATGCTATTTTGAATGTAAAATTGACGGACAAAAAGAGATATTATTCCGAACATAAATGTGACAAAAAAACGAAAATGGTATTTCAAATTTAACGCGATGGAGTACTGTTGCCACATCTGGGCAGGAGCTGCTAGAAAGGACTTGTCCTGCCTTGATAGAGTTCAAAATAGACTTCGTAGCCTTGTGAGAAATATCTTTTTCTCTTCCCTGCAACCTCTTTCTCACAGAAGAGATGTTGCAAGTTTGTCTCTGCTTTATCTTTATTTTCATGGCAGGTGCTCGGCTGAGCTCCGTTCTTTTATATACTACCTCGCTAAACTTTCACAAGAAACACCTGTCTAGCAAAACACTACCACTAGTTTCCCCCACTCTTTATCTGTGCCTAAACCTAAGCGTAGATTCCATGAGCAAAGCTTCTTTCTTAGAACTGCACGCCTATGGAATTGTCTTCCGTTTTTCTGCTTTCCAGCTGACTACAATATGGCTGTCTTCAAGTCTAACGTGAACAAGTTTTTGATAAGCCGTTCCATATAAGTTAACAAATTTACTGAATCTCCATTACTAACCGTTACTATATTGTCCAATTTCTACTGTACACTCTTTAACCCTTTTCCCCGAGTGACCTCTTGGGCTTGATAAGTGGTGATGCCTATGTAAAAAAAAAAAGACCGACCAACTTTAGTGTAACATACCATGGGAAATATCATTATTTAAATTAAAGTCACACATAACAACGATCTCATTTAACTGGAATGTTCTCATGGAACTTTTTATACAAATTCCATCCATTTCGACATGAGCTATCTTTCAATAAACACACCTCATGGTGGAAATAGCTAAGCGATATCCGAATAACTGTCCGTAATATCACCACTGTAAAAGAGCACGAATTACACGTGGTCGTTACGCTCAAACCGTGTTCGTTGCAGTTTAAACCTCTCTCGGACCCCCCACGCTGTCCGGCACAGTCGAAAATGAACCAATAAACAAAAATTAATAAATCAGATTCTGCTTTGCTTGCTTTTTCTTTTTAAACTCAAGTCTTTATTACCTTTTTTTTCCTTTCTCTCCGTCTCGACACCAGCTTAAAAGTCTCTCGTTTCTTCTCCACTACAGACCGACCCAGTCATTTCTTATGCGTCCATCTTTTACGACAGCACTTTTTCTTTTTTTTTTCAGTTTACACGTCCATCTTCCTCGGCGTCAGCTTTGTTCCTCTTTCTTGTCACGTCAGCTCGCGCACACTTCCTAATTTACATACGCGTTCAAACGCTGCCCCTGCTATTAATACAATCGCTTGCTATTCATCCTTAGACTGCTGCTGATATTTTTATACGCGCTCATTTGCGCTCTGTTTCACATGTAACGAGATCAACAGGGATTGTCAAAACAATAATGCAAGGTACAGTAAGAGTAGAAAGAGGGAGGGTAGGCTAGATGAAAAGGCAAGAGGATAACATCAGAGAATGGATTGGCCTGAGACTCAGCTGCATCATCACAATAGCACAGGGCAGACGGGAGTAAAGAAAGCTAGTCAGAGTTTCTTCAAAGGCGACTTCTATGGTCAGCCAGAGTATGGAGATAGATAGATAGATAGATAGAATAAATTAATTTAATAACAATTTTCTCAACCACCTTTTTATTGATTTCGTCCTGCAAGATCTACAGCTTAGATGAAGAGGCAAGAGGATAACATCAGAGAATGGATTGGCCTGAGACTCAGCTGCACCATCACAATAGCACAGGGCATACGGGAGTAAAGAAAGCTAGTCAGAGTTTCTTCAAAGGCGACTTCTATGGTCAGCCAGACTATGGAGATAGATAGATAGATAGATAGATAGATAGATAGAATAAATTAATTTAATAACAATTTTCTCAACCTCCTCCACGAAAAAAAGTCTTCTTAGCGAAAAGAAATATTGATTTCGTCCTGCAAGATCTACAGCTTACGTGCTAACTGTAATATGGAGCAGGGTCAGTGAATCTATCGACGATGGATTCGTTTCTAGGGTGATATATCCGATGCCCTTGATAGGATCTGGCACAAATACCTACACCACAAGCTTCTTAGTTATGGGATATCTGTAAATGACCTGTCAACCATCAAACCCTTTCTTTCCGATAGATCGATAAACGAAATGGAAGATACGCCTATTCATTCTAAAATTAAAATGCTATCTGGCTGCTGTAAAACTTTTTGCCGGTTTTTAGACAGAAGAATTAAAACGATTGTAATTTATTTTATTTATATTATTATTATATTATATTATTATTTTATTTATATTATTATTATATTATACTATTATTTTATTTATATCATTATTATATTATATTATTATATTATATTATTATCACTTAAACTGATCACTATGATTCATTTATAACTTTTTATTATTAATTATCAAAGCATCATTCATATTCAGGCGCGAACGCAGACCCCACAATTTTAATGAACCACCGTTCTGCCAGATCAAACATACGCATTCCTGTGTTTCGATACATCTTCTATCATTATATGTAATCAGTTTTTTTAAAAATAGTCAACCATGTAGGAGCCTATTCGTGACCACACACACGTACACACACACACACACACACACACACACACACAAACACATTCAGCTTTATATTATATATATATATATATATATATATATATATATATACACATTTATATTATATATATATATATACACATTCAGCTTTATATATATATATATATATATATATATATATAAAGCTGAATGTGTATATATATATACTGATATATATATTGAGTTGAGCATATTGAGAAGTGAAAAACGAATTACCATTAGCATATAAGCGACGCTCTTTGTGTAAACAAATCGAGCGGAGGTATTTCGGACGATATCAAAACATCGTTAAACTCACTACTCGTTCAAGCAGCCGCCAATAGCGTAATGGTTAGAAGCCTTGACTGCCGTATAAACGGTCGGGTTTCAATCCTGGCTTGAGGTAGTTGCCTGTCTAGCCGCACTGATGAGCTGTGAAACAGCGAAACAGTACTGTATGTGGATGACTATATATATATATATATATATATATATATATATATATATATATAAATGTTTATATACACACATTTCAATATTTCGAGGATTAGAAAAATTAACATCATTGAACATGGGTTAAATAAATATTTCACGTCAAAATCTAAAAAGATTTACAAGCGAGGTATCTACGATAAGTTCACTGACAGATAG
>NC_136513.1:35500497-35505497 GCF_053919585.1 Euprymna scolopes
CCACTTTCTTCCAAAGCGGAAACCATAGCCGAATATCTTATATTAATCAGTTTTCGGACAGAAAACTCTACCAAACTCTTCCGCCAATTTTGGATCTAAACACTTCAAATTTTAAATGTAGGTTACTTGGACATAGATCAAACTTTATAATTTGATTTGAGCCCCCAAAAACAAATGTTAAGAAGTCAAAATTGGGGCCAAAGTTAAAAAAATTGACCTCTGCTGTCTCTACCAAATTATTCAGCCAATTTCTGATCTAAACATTTGAAATTTTACATAAACGGTATTCAAAGATAGGGCAAGCTTTTTAATCGCTGTGTGTCGAAAATTGTAGCTGCCAAGAGGTCAAAGGTAAAAAGATTTGACCTTTGCCGTGTCTACCTTATTTTGGGTCTAAACATTTAAAATTTATGCATAACGGGTATTCAGACATGTGGAAAGAATTTTAATCAGTTTTTGGGGCGAAAATTTGGCTGTCAAAAGTTGAAAGAGTTGCAATTTTCAGAATTTACCAAATTCCTCTGCCAATTTGGGATTTAACCACTTGAAATTGTAGATGTAGGTAACTTAGACATGGGTAAAACTTTGTATTTTGATTTGAGACCAAAATAATAAAATGTTAAGGGGGTCAAAATTTGGGTCAAAGTTAAACAATAATACGACGTCTCAACCAAATTTTGGTCTAAACATTTATAATTTTACATAAAGTGTATTCAGACATAAGGCAATCTTTTGAATCGGTTTTGGCCGAAAATTTGATTGCCACGGGGTCAAAGTTAAAAAGATTTGACCTTTGCTATCCCTAGCAAGCTATTCAGCTAATTTTGGATTTAAACATTTGATATTTTACATAAAGGGTATTTAGACATGCAACAAGCTTTTTAATCAGTTTTTGTGCGAAAATTTGGCTGCTAAGAGGTCAAAGTTTAAAGAGTTGACCTTTGCAAACTCTACCAAACTCCTCCGCCAAATTTGGGTCTAAACACTTGAAAATGTAGGTTACTTGGACATGAGTCAAACTTTTTAATATATGTATATCTATCTATATATCTATCTATCTATCTATCTATCTATCTATATATATATATATATATATATATATATATATATATGCACGTAAAGTTATGAACAGTAAATAGGGCCCAGGCAAAGCCGCGCTGACTGCTATTATATATAAAGAAGGAGAGTGAGAGAGAGAGAGAAAGAGACAGAAATAGTGAGAGAGAGAGATAGAGAGAGAGAGAGAGAGAGAGAGAAAAGGGCATCCCCCACTGAGCATATAAAAAAACGACAATATAAAAATATATACTAATGCATATAGATGTATTCATTTATTTAATAAAGATGTTACATCAATTGAGGGGTCTAAGATAACTAAACTCATTATACCATGGTATTTCGAAGCCTAATGCTTCTCTATCAGAAGAGGAGAAGAAGATGCTAGGTAACATATTAGAGATGCGACATAATTGAGAGTGGGAGGAATAGGATAATATTGAAACTTGGAGGAAGGAAATTGAAGAACTGCAATGATCTATATGATAGAGAGGAATATAGCTGATATTACAAAATTTCGAATCTGTAGACTTAAAATTGACAAAGTTATTGCGTAGGCAAATGTACACAGACAGACACACACACAGACACTTTCACCTTTATATATATATATATATATATATATATATATATATATATATATATATATATATAATTCAGTCTTAAATTACCTTTTCTATTAAGCCAGCGATGAAGATGACATGCTGTTTTCCTCGTCCTTTTTATTTTTCGATCCAACTTGACTGGAGATCAACTTTTCTTTGGACTACTGCACTGTCCGAAAACAACAATTTCCATTTTTTTTTCAATAGCTTTGAAAACTTTCCAACGGGGCTATGACTATTAACATCACACTGGATTTAATTTTGGACTTCATTCTCTTTAAAGAATTATTTCTGCCTTTCGGATTACCTTGAAAGTATCTTCATGCAAGCTGAAATATTATGCGCGGTTTATTTTATTATTTTTTCATATCCAACCTTTTTCCCTCTTTTTTCTTAGCAATTTATGATTATAATAAATTGCGGTTTCACTTAATGCCGTAACCAACAAATTCTAGCATTGCTAAAAATATAATTTGTTGATTTCTTTCTGTCATCTGATGAGAATGATGACAAGATTAACATTCTTTGAAACTCCGCGGAATAAGGACTTTGTCAATTATTTTTTGGAGTATTCAGTCGAACAATAAATTTTTATTGTAAATTTCAACGTTTAATTTTCTTTCTCTTATAATAAGCTCTACTCTCTATTGTGTATTGAGCTTTTTTATTCGGTTGGGATGAAAGTATCTCTATATAAATACTATTATTTATATTTGATTGAGGCTTACGATTGCGTATATCAGGTAAACTCTGCATCCTTTTGATTTCCTTTATATATATATATATATATATATATATATATATATATATATATATATATATATATATATATATATATATGCACATCTCACGCTAGCCATCGGCGCGTAGGTAAATAATTAAGATAAAGTCCTAACTTTTAAATCAATTTAATGAATGTGTGTGCGAAAGAGACAGACATACAGATAGAGAGAAAGAGAAAGAGCAAAATTAGTTAGCTATAAAAAGTATGAAGAAAGAAAGGCAAAACGAAGAGACAGACAAGCAGACAGACAGACAGAGACAGACAGACAGATGAATGGGAGGAAGGCAGCGAGAACGATTGGGTGGCGGGAAAGGTTCTAAAATAACGCGGGAAATTTTAAAATTTCGTTAACGAAGTGTTTTGCTCCTGTCGACAATGTTTATTTCATTAAACATTGTTACTCCTCGGAATAGAAATCCTTAAAGCATTAAAAATAAAAAATAAAAAAAATGATGGCTATCATTTTCCCCCGGTTGATTAATTTAAATTTAATTTTACTTGTTAGTTTATTTTAATGCACGTCAATTATTTTTTATGACGTCGGATCGGACGAATTTTCAGAACGATAACAAAATATTATCGGATAAACAAAATGGTCATAACTCAAAAGATATAAAGTCGCACACTGAGGCATATAAAAAAGGCTAAAATGAATAGAAACACACGCAAACACGCAGACGTATATACACACATACACGCAACTATGTTATACTGCTCTTATTCTGTCTGTCTACGTGTTTGTCTGTTCGTTTCACTTTTTCTCTGAAACTATTGGTCTGATCTGGCTGGAATTTTGTATGGACCTTTTTAGTGATAAACTGCAGCGAACTAAGTTTTATAGTATCCGTTAGGTTAAGGATTATTAGGGATCAGTGATCACAATAGCACATTTACTTTAAGGATTTTAAGAAACTACTAGTCCGATCTGGCTGAAATTTTGTATATATTTATACTTTATTTAAACCTGCACAATCTATTACGATCGTCGTCGATTCAAAAAATAAATGTTTCAGCAATATCATTTGTACTTATTATGTTTTTTGAATTTAATGTCAAAACATCGTTAAACTCATGACTAATACAGCAGCCGCCGATAGCGTAGTGGTTAGGAGCCTTGCCTGTCGTACAGACGGTCGGGTTTAAATCCTGGCTTGAGGTAGTTGCTTGTCTAGCCGCACTGATGAGCTGTGAAACAGCGAAACAGTAATGTATGTTGATGACTATAATGCTCCCCATCTTGAGTTGAGCATATTGAGAAGTGATACACGAATTACCATTAGCGTATGCACAATGCCCTTTGTGTATGTCTGTATGTGGATGACTATATATATATATATATATATATATATATATATATATATATATATGTGTGTGTGTGTGTGCGTGTGTGTGTGTGTGTGTGTGTAACGATGCTGTTACGTCTTAAATGGACAAAAAGTAAAGCAAATAAATAAAATATCCGGTTCGGCATTTTTCTTTTTTAACAATTATATATATATATATATATATATATATATATATATATATATATATATATATATATATATATGAACAAATGATTAATAAAACATATTAAAAAAACATCTTGAAAAAGAGTTAAAACATATTTAATTTTAAAAAAGGAAGCACAAGATAAGTGGATAGTCCTTAATCCGCGGAGTTTCGAAGAAATACTCTGCTTTTCATCAGAGAGCAGGAAATAGCAAAATGCGGGATCGGATTTTGCATGTAAAAGTATTTAATGAAACCACAAGTAAGCCACAGATCTTACTTGAATTTTATATATATATATGTATATATATATATATGTATGCGTGTGTGTGTGTGTGCGTGCGCGCGTGTGTGTGTGTGTGTGTGTGTGTGTATTACGATGCCGTTACGTCTTAAATGGACAAAAAATAAATCAAATAAATAAAATATCCGGCATTTTTCTTTTTTAACAAATGTTCTTTTCATTACAGTTACTTTTGGCACCACTTAAAAATGTCTCTCGCTGTCACATGTTTATTTTACCAGGTTCTCAATTCTCCTTCATCTTACCGCATATTTTTATGGTTAACTACATTTCATGTGTAATTTATTCACCTCACCTTATAATAAAAATGTATATGAATACGTAAACTTTTTTCAATTAATTTTCTATTTTTAATCGCATATTTTTTTTTCAAATACCTATGTTTATTTAAGTTAATATGTTATATATTTTGGCAAACTGTTTAATATTTTAAATATATTTATTTACAAAAAACCTGAAAAGAAAACAATGAATGCGTCACATATTTTACAGTTTTAGCAGTTTGAAAATAAAAATGACTGTGCAAAAGAAAATGGTTTAACAGTTTTAAAATGTGTAAATATCACATATGTTAAAAAAAAAAAAACGTTAAATTCAAACAACATAATAAGTACGAATGCAGTAGATGATATTACCGAAACATTTATTTTTAAATAGCGACGATCGTAATAGATGGCGCAGGTTTAAATAAAGTATATCAAATGAAATATATTTAAATAAAGTACATTAAAAAAACTTGACTATATTTGAAAAAACAAAA
>NC_136513.1:35510497-35550497 GCF_053919585.1 Euprymna scolopes
GAGCCAGCCAATAAATCTCACAAAACGGTACAGTATTAACGTCCTAAATCAGGTAAAAATAGTTTCTTTTTTTTGTTTTTTTGTTTTTTGGTTTTAATAACAGTTAGACGGGATGAAGAGGGAGAGGGAGGACATATTTTCTTTTCTATCCGTTTTCTTGTGGTGGTGGGGGTGGAGTAGATATGTATAATCGATCTTGTATTGATTGGCGAACACAGAAACGAACGCCGGATGGAACTAACTTTGCTGGAAAAAAGGCTATCAAAAGAGGGAAAATTACAAAAGAGAGGAGGAGAAGGAGTAGGGATGTGAAAAAGTAAAAAGGAAGAAAATAATATAGATGAGACGCAAGCAAAAACCAAACCTACACTCAAATTCATTGAGTCGTCAGTATTAGGAGCAGCCCAAGAGAAGGAGAGTAAGAGGATGATTTAAAGATGAAAAAGCAAAATAAGCAAATAAATGGCTCTCTTTTTGGGGAGGCTGCATGTTTGGACAAGCTTCTGGGCTTCACCTTTACTCTTGATCTGAAAAGGAACACATATATCAAATCCAATATATATATATCAAATATATCAAATCCATTGCCAAGTTTGCAGGAAAAATTGTAGGATCATTCTACCGCTCCAATAGATATCTCATTGCTGATGCAATTCTCTATCTATATAAAAGCCAGGTACGGCCAGTGATGGAGTGCTGTTCGGGCAGGAGCTGATAGAAGCAGCTTATCCTGCCTTGACAGAGTTCAAAATAGATTTCGTAGCTTAGTCGCGGATGCCATTTTCTCTTGCCTGTATCCTCATTCTCACAGAAGAGACGTAGCGAGCCTGTCTCTACTTTATCGTTATTTTCATGGCAAGTGCTCGTCTGAGCTCCAATCTATGGTCCTCTCGCTAGACTTTCACGAAAAACACTCGTCTAGCCAAAACCACTATCAATAATTTCCCACGCACTTTATCTGTGCCTTAACCTACATGCAGATTCCATGAACAAAGCTTCTTTCTTAGAACCGTCCGCCTGTGGAATTCTCATCCGTTTGCTTGCTTTCCAGCTGACTACAATATGGTTGTCTTCAAGTCCAACGTAAACAAGTTCTTGATGAACCGTCCCCCCTAAGTAATCCAAGTTACAAAATTCCCACTACTTATGTTTACTACGCTATAATCACATTAACTAATGTATACCCATTAACCCTTATCCTCGAGTGGCCTCCGGACCTTGATAAGTCGTGAGTCACTAAAAATTTCCTAGTTTATAGAAACATATTTGTTCATTCGAATTGTTGATGAAAAGCAATAACAGGAAGCAAAATATAAGTTTTATACTATTTCTATTAAAATAGTGTTTATTGTATTTTAAATATAAAACTGATCCAAATAAAATAAATTAGTAAGAACTTATAAACACTCCAAAATTAATATTGTGCTACATAGTTCAATATAAATAATAAAATCACATTGTAAGGGACAATCTTGAATTTACTCCTTCAGACCAACGTAGGCAGACTATGCACTTCTTTATTGTCCCCGTTTCTTTCCAATGTCCCTTTTCTGAGACAAATTCTGAGGTCAAGCTTTTCAAGAGTACTCATTCTTGTAATGGTGTGAGAAGGAAACGCGTAGTAATTTCGATGTGTCGCGGTTCTTCACCGACGAAAGAAGTCAGCGAAACGTTACATAAGAAAAGGAACATTCGAAAGAGACAGGGACATTGTCTGCCTGCGCTAGTCTGAAATAATAAATTCAAGACTGCCCCTTATGATGTGATTTTATTATGGCTAACTAGAAAATTCAATAGCACGATAACCATAACTTTTCGCATAAACCGGACAAATTCTCACGAGAATGAAATGCGGAATATTCTGTGTAACTTTATTGCCATATATATTTTCATAACTTTATATATATATGTATATATATATATATATATATATATATAAAGATAGTAAGTTATGAAAAAAATATATATAGTAAGTGATGAAATTATATATATATATATATATATATATATATATATATATATATATATATATATGTGTGTGTGTGTGTGTGTGTGTGTGTGTGTGTGTGTGTGTGTACTGTCCTGGTCAAAATTATAAGACCACTTAAGAAAGTAAGCGTTTACGCATATTACCGAATTTTTAATCAAACAAATGGTTGAAACCATTGCCAAAAGGGAAAATATGATGGACAAAAATGAAATCTGCTTCATTCGAAACCGTAACCCTTATCTAATAATGTTCGAAGAGTTCGCGCGAATTATTTTTACCGTTTGTTGAAGAATAATTTTGTATTTTGAAAATTTTTTTTTTTTTATTTTGTAAAACATTTTCGTTCATTCCAACCGGACAATAAATAAGACGCGAGTGATTTCAATATGTATAATAATTGTTTAGAAACCGAAACAAATGTGTTGAATGGTAAAAAAATAATATTATTATTAATAGTTATCAAAATAATCATAGTTGAACTAAAAATAACAGTAAATAAATATAGTAAAGTTATAATAACAATGATAATAATAATAATAATAATAATGATAATATTATGATGATGATGATGATGATGATGATATTATTGATTATGATAATAATAGTAATGATGATGATGATATAAATGGCGTCAATTACAACTGACCATCGGGTTCGACCGGCAGTCACCGTATTAAATTGAGCAAAGTAACAGTAAAAGACGAATTTAAAAACAAATAAACCGAAAAAAAAAAACCAACAGAAAAAAAAACCAACAGAAAAAAAACAACAGAAAAAAAAACCAACAGAAAAAAAAAACAACAGAAAAAAAACAACAGAAAAAAACCAACAGAAAAAAAACCAACAGAAAAAAAAACAACAGAAAAAAAACCAACAGAAAAAAAACCAACAGAAGAAAAAACAACAGAAAAAAAACCAACAGAAAAAAAAACAACAGAAAAAAAACCAACAGAAAAAAAACAACAGAAAAAAAACCAACAGAAAAAAACCAACAGAAAAAAAACAACAGAAAAAAAACAACAGAAAAAAACCAACAGAAAAAAAAACAACAGAAAAAAAACAACAGAAAAAAAAAACCAACAGAAAAAAAAACCAGCAGAAAAAAAAACCAACAGAAATACAATAAATAACAAATTAAAAAAATACTGTAAATTTACTGAATATATATTTTTGTCCTCAAGAAAAGTTGCATTTTGTATTGTTAATTTATGTTTTTTATTGTCTTTGCAATTTCTTTAACAAGAACAGTTGTTTTTTTAAAGAAAAGATGAATTCTTTGTTTTACCGTAAATTCTTAGGTGAAAGTACATTACCTTTTTCAAGAAAACGTGCTTTTTTGTTGTTCTTTCTTTTAAAGAAAATTGGCAGTGAACTTCATTCCTTGTAAACAGAAGTTGTTTTTTTTATATAAGAAAAGATCAACACTTTTAATGAAAACTGTAAATTGTTAGGTGAAAGTTACAGAACAGATCATTATCATCATCTGATTTCGCTGAAATAGGCTGAAAGACGGTGAACTAAACCTATGTAAAAAGAAGGCTGTTTCACTAAAAGTCGCATATTGATAGAATCTCGGCTTCTGACAGACAGATACATCAGTAATAAATAAAAAGATGAGTATTAACACTATATATACGCCTTATTAATTAAAATTGAACTCAATTTACTATTTAATTGTTTGTTTTTTTAATCCGGTTTTCGTTCAATTTTTTTTTTTGACAAGATGTATTCTTTATTATTATTATTATAAGTCTTGTTATAAAACATCGGTTTGATTTAATATTGTCAAATATTTTTAAATAATAATTTCAACTTCAGCTCTCTAATCAAACAATCCTCGTTTCTGTTATGTGATTTATTTTGGTCTTTCTTTGTCGTTGCAAAAATTTCTATAGAAATGATTATTTCCAATCTTCTCTGCATTTTTTATTCGACGACTTTATTCAATCCGTTTTTTTTTTCTTTTCCATTGTAATGGACGCCATCTTTTCGCATATTCTAACAACTTAACAAAAATGACGAACAATGCGAACAAAAATATACATTTTTTTTCTATTCTCCATTGTTTAGACATTTGGTCTGTGTTTATTGAAATATTTTAGAGAACTTGAATGTCTACAGGAGAAAAATTGAATGCATACTGGAGAGAACTTGAATGTTTACTGGAGGGAGATTGAATCCCCATAGGAAGAACTTGAATGCCTACTGAAGGGACCTTGAATGACTACTGGAGAGACATTGAATACCTACTGGAGAGAACTTAAATGCTTACTGGAGATAACTTGAATGCCTACGTGAGAGACATTGAATGCCTACCGGAGAGAACTTGAATGCCTACTGGAGATAACTTGAATGCGTATTGGATATAACCTCAATTCTTACTGAATAGAAGTTAAATGTCTACTGGAGAGAATTTGAATCCTTACTAAAAAGAACCTTTTTTCTGGAGAGAACTTCTGCGGAGAACTTGAACTGGAGAGAATTCGAAAATCTACTGTGGAGGAAACTGAATCCCTACAGGATAGAACTTTAATGCCAACTGCAAAGAACGAATGCCTACTAGGGATTGTCCATTAACTTTTGAGAACTTCGGCTGAAGTAAAATGAAAGAAGGAAGAAATATTTTTTATGATATTGAGACCCCAGAGTATTTATACTGCGTTTGGTACAAGCAAAAACAAAGCAGTCGGTCATGAGTTGTATCGTAATCTGTGTTGATCCTCTTTTTGAAGTATCTATATTACAATCGTTCCAGGTAAAATTCCCTCCACTATTTTATATCGCATCTCCCCCTCCACTCTCTCTCTCTCTCATCCCTCTCTCTCTCTCTCTCTCTCTCTCTCTCTCTCTCTCATGGAAATAATGTTCCAATGCAATCATCTATTTTTATCTATTCATCCATCACCTTGAGACCCTGGAGGCCATAGGCCATCCCAAACTTTGTAGGTGCTTTTGTAGCGAGAATTTTTTTTTTCGGAGCGAGAATGCTGGCCCCACACCCAATCTTCCCAGAAGGTACATACAGCGCCTAGCCTTCCAAAACGGTCACTCAGGCTCAACGTTGCTTAACTTCGGTGATCTGGTGAGAAATATATAAATATAGTCATATCTTGCTACGATGTACAGACCGTTCTAATCATTATTGATCTCATCAGACAAGGAAAATTTTGAAATAAAGTTTAAAAGTTTACCATGTCTAGCGTGATACATGGTTTAATGATCGCCATTAAACCATACCTCACGCTAGACATGGTAAAATACTTTTCTCGTCTAAAATTAAAAAAAGGTTTTAAACTTTGTTGATTTTAAATATTTTCTTGCCTGGTGAGATCAATAATGATCGAAACGGTCTGTACATCGTAGCAAGATATGACTATATTTACATAACTAAAATAAATTCAAAAAAATGTTATTTGCTTTCTTTGATTGAGCACTACAAACGACCCTTGTTGGAATTCAATGACGCTAATCGTTTGAATATTCTCTAACTTGGAATATAGAGTCCTAGAGTGGATGAAACGCGAAATATTCAGTGTAGCTTAATCGCCATATATATTTTATAACTTACTATATATATATATATATATATATATATATATATATATATATATATATATATATATATATATATATATAATTTAATGTATATATATATATACAGTGATGATCATATTTATTGGCACGGTAAAATAAAAGTTAAATTTTGTCTAATAAATTCTAAAAAAAAAAGCTTCCTGACGTCTTCGCTGTGTTCCTTAGTTTTAACCATGGCGATTGAAAATTATAATTTAGTCACTTATAATAGTTTAAATAAATCGCTATCTAAAAATTATCTGGAAAAAATTATTCACTGAATTAGCGTTAAACAAGCATAATATGGCTATAAAAAAGTTCAGAAAGCACGTAAACCGGAAATTGATTGATATTATACTGATACTAAAAGAAAAACAAAGCCGTGCCAATAATTTTGAACAAGGGTTTTTTGCAATTATGTTTGTTGTTCCTTTGTTATTTATTTTTTCTAAAATCCGATTGCTGCATCGGAAAGGCCAGTTAAAAATACATAATATACTTTGTTATTTTCTTTAATTTAATTCCTTTTTTAGAATTTATTAGACAAAATTTAACTTTTATTTTACCGTGCCAATAAATATGATCATCACTGTATATATATATATATATATATATATATATATATATATATATATATATATATATATATATATATATATAGAGACTTACTTCGTAGGCTAGCATCTTATTTCGAGATAACCGGCAATTAACACAGCAATCTGGAGAAATTAAGTGCCTATAAAAGTCGACGGGCATAAATAGTAAGCAGTCCAAGAATATTCAACGACCGGAAGTAAGAACATTGCGCTAAAATTGATTGATTTTTCTTCGTTTCTGAAAGAAGATGTTTCCCTTTGATTAATTTTTTTCTTTTTTTATCGCTCACATATAATATTATAATAGAAAAATGCGAGCATGAAAAGTAATATGGTTAAGCTTAAACATTGAAAAGTAAAGGACTAGTTGTTAAAACTGCAAAAGAAAAGGACAAGATATTCTAGTAAAACATATAATAAATTCATCTTAAAATATTGCAGCATTAACAATTGATTATATAATGCTATAAATCGAATTAAAAAATCTTAATGTTGCAATATTTTAAATTATAAATTTATTATATTCTTTACTAGAATATCTTGTTAATTTCTTTTCCAGTTTTAACAACTAGTCCTTTAATTTTCCATGTTTAAGCTTAACCATATCACATTTCATGCTGGCATTTTTCTATTATAATCCGTGATTTTTCCAGGCTTACAATAAATTCTCTTGTTCTTTGTTGAAGTTCAGTCCTTTTTTTCCCTCATGATAAACACATATGTAATAATGTACGACACTCGTCTGCTTTCAATATAATCCCCCACAATTATTTTACTTTCATGACTTCTTTCTCTCTGTTTCACTTGCTACTTCTCTGTTCGAATTAGTTATAACCGCTGTCGCTGAAGCAATGTGTTTGCTATGGACACCAGTCATAAAAAGCGTCGCTCACCTCCTTACATATTTTTAGGATTTTGAACACCAGAAAATTCATCATAACTTTTGTTTTACTTAACGAAAATTGAAAGAAAATTGTCGCAAGATAGCTGAGAAGGTGATCTATAAACTGTAATAATTGTTAGTAAAAAATATAATAAATTTATAACTTAAAATATTGCAGCATTAAGAAATGATTATATAATGTTATAAATTGAATTTTTTAAAATTATTAATGCTGCAATATTTTAAGTTATAAATTTATATTTTTTTTTTACTAGAATATCTTGTCCTTTTCTTTTCCATGTTTAAGCTTAACCATATTACTTTTCATGCTCGCATTTTTATATTGTAATCCATGATTTTTGCAGGCTTCCAGTAAATTCACTTGTTCTTTGTTTAAATTCAGTCTTATTTTTTTGCCCCCATAAACATAACATAGACATATTTGAAACAATGTACGGCACTCGTCTGCTTTTATTCTCTTTCACTTGTTACTTCTCTTTTTGCGAGAGCAGTGAATTAATAGCAACAATAGTCACTAAAGCGTTATGGTTGTTATGGAACGAGTCAGAAAAATCGCTGCTCACCTTGCGTTTTTTTTGTTTTTGTTTATTTTACGATTTTTAACGCTAGTAAATTCATCATAACTTTTGTTTTACTGAACGAAAATTGAAAATGTTTTTTCACAATATAGCTGAGAAGGTTGTCTATAAACTGTAATAATTGCTTGAAATTTGGTCGAAAAATGAGTGAGCGATGAAGCGTTAAAGCAGTTCTAAATGACTAAAACTACCACTTAATCATCTATTCAAACATGATAGTGTTTGAATGATATTTTTGAATACGCATTTATTTATTTAAGTAAAGTAAATAGATGTGTACAATATTACTAAAATAATTATTTTTATCCATATGAAAAGCAACATTTTATTTCGACGTATATTTAGTTTTGTATTGCATATTTTAGATTATACTAGCAGGGATCTCCGACGTTGCTCGGGATTGAACGATCATCACCGACTGTTTCACACTCTCAAATTTTCAATGTCATTGAAACTGGTGAAATCGCCAATTTTTTTTACTAAATCAATTGATTGCCTACTCTAGTTGGAGACCCACCGTGGTGCACTGGAAAGAAGCTTCACATGCCATCGTGCATCGAGTCAGTTCACAATACATTGTAGTCTATATTGCACTGTTGAGAATATACTACTGATTCTACAAAATTATATATATATACATATATATATATATACATATATATATATATATATATATATATATATATATATATATATATATATAACAACTTGAATTACAGTTTTAAAATACAAAAGTCAAGTACCATGATCCAATTGTGCTCTAAACAGAAACATTCATTTCGAACGCGCCTCTGTCATATTAAAAACATACTGCTGATTTTATATGACTGGCCTTTGTACTTGTGCAATGATAATGACTTGAATTTAAATTTAAAATGAATATGTCAAGTATCATGGTGCAATTGTGCTTTAAACAGAAAGATTCATATTGAACGCGCCCCTGCCATATCAAAGGACCTTAGTGTTAATTCTATATGCCGGGCCTTTCTACTTGTGGTAATAACACTTCTCAAATGGACTTGCAATTGTTAAATTGAATAAAGTCAGCTTTCGTCAGAATCGTTTGTTACTTCTTACTTATCGAAGACATTCCGATACAAAAACCATCTAAGAATACTGCCAGATTCATAAAGTACATTTGCGTGAAATCTCGTAAAAATAGACCCAGCAGTTTCGGAGTCCATAGGAAAATAACGCAGACACAGATTAAGTTTCTTTTATATACTAGCAGATAGAGAGGGAAATAGATTTATCGCTGTTGAAGCTATTTTTTCTTTTCTTTTTGCGGCTTTAGAAATTGACTCACCATTGGTGATCGCTGTCCCAATCCTGATAAATAATAATGCAAAAAATAATAAAAAACACATTGGGAATTCGAATATCAATTTTCCAGTTAGTTCCGTCTTTTACAACAAAAAGATTACCATCATTTCTAAATCTTTCGACTCTTTAACGCAACTTTGGTGTATTTCGGGAAGAGAAGAAAATACAAACACGGAATACCAAAGAAACTTAAATATGCGCCAGTATTTTTCAAATGTATTTTTTTGTTCTTTTCTCTTGTCACTGATTACACTTTCCTTGTCCCCCCCCATCGCATCACTTTCCCGCCATTTTTTTCTCCATTTTTTATGGGGATGGAAGGCGGGAAAAAAGGGGTCACGGAACATTCAACATTTGAGTCTCATAAGAAATTCATATCCTCACTTATGTTGGCCTCTGTAATTTCTTCTATTCTCTCTTTAAAAACTGCTTGTCCCCATTCAATAAAACTCTCCTCGATCATCTTGTTTTTTTTTGTTTGCTTTCTTCTTTTTGTTTTCGTTCTTATTTCGTCCAGCCAATTCCATTCCAATTTTTAGAAACACCCAAACCGCTGCCTACGACGAGTTCCATCGCTTCCTTTTTTATTCCCTTATTCGCGCTGGGATTGGCTGTTTATTCACACATTTTTTTTATTCTGGATTTTATTTTTCTTATTTTTCTTCTTTTATTTATTTTACTTTTATTACACCGAACGTCGTCCATGTTTTTCTTTTTGCAGTGTTCCATTTTTTTTCTATTTTGTAAATTTTTTTCTTTTTTTTTCTTTTTGAAGATTTTATAATTCGTTTCTTCTTCTTTTTCATTATTATTATTATTATTATTATTATTATTATTATTATTATTATTATTATTATTATTATTATTTATTTATTTATTTATTATTACTACTATTGGTCTTGTTGTTGTCATTATTATTATTAATATTGTTGTTGTTATTAATATTATTGTTATTATTATTATATTTATTATTATTATTATTACCATTATTGGTGTTGTTGTTGTCATTATTATTAATTTAGTCGTTATTGTTATTATTATTATTGTTGTTGTTGTTGTTATTATTATGAATATTATTGTTATTATTATTGTTATTGCTGTTATCATTATTATTTTTGTTTTTATTATTATTATTGTTGTCATTATTATTAATATTGTCGTTATTGTTATTATTATTATTATTATTGTTGTTGTTATTATTAATATTATTGTTTTTATTATTATTGTTATTGCTGTTATCATTATTATTTTTATTTTTATTATTATTATTATTGTTGTTGTTGTCATTATTATTAATATTGTCGTTATTGTTATTATTATTGTTGTTGTTGTTATTATTAATATTATTGTTATTATTATTGTTATTGCTGTTATCATTATTATTTTTGTTTTTGTTATTATTGCTGTTGTTGTTGTTATTATTATTAATATTTTTTATTGTTGTTGTTATTATTATTGTTGTTGTTGTTATTATTAATATTTATTGTTGCTATTACTATTGTTGTTGTTGTTATTATTATTATTATTATTATTATTATTATTATTATTATTATTATTATTATTATTTTTATTATTGTTGTTGTTGTTATTGTCGTCGTTTTTTTAGTTGGTAAACCCAACCATTTCTTTGCCAATTTCCCTTATTCGTTTTTGTTGTGTTTATAATTCGTTGGCAATGTTTTTATTTCCTTTTAGATTTCATTTTGTTCATTTAAGTTTTTCAACTATTTTGTCTTCCATTTTCCTTATTTCTTTCTTTCTATTAATCTATCTTCTTTCTTTCTCTCTTTTTCTATGCTTTTCTCAATTTCCCTTTTTCTTCTTTCTCAACTTCATTTAGTTATTTTACATTATATCATTTTCCCTTTCTTTCTCCTCTCTTTTTTCTTTTTTCTTTTTTACTTTATCATTTTCTTCCTTGTTTGTTCTTTACGATTAGCCGACTGAATTCCGGTTGCATTCTCTATCGTATACACAAGAGATATTTTTTTAGAAAGCAACAAAAATAAGTGAAAGAACAATCCCTCCACGGAATAATGATGGCAAAATATAAACGCAAAAAAAACAAAAAAAAAACGATAAAACTAATAAATTAAAATAAAAAAAAATGTTTAAGGCACAAAATCACCCAGCGTCATGTTGGCGCTTAGTTTGGGAAAGCCTGAGGCACGATTTTGACATAAAAGCAAAAAAAAAAAAAAAAAAATTAAGAAAAAAATTAAGAAGAAAATTAAGACGAAAGAGGACAAGGTGAGCAATCTTTTTCAGCCATGCCGAGAACGAGGGAAGACTTCAAATTTTCGTGATTTTTATATTCGGCGAGGAAATATTTTTAAACACAAGATGGAGGAAGACGTGGATGAAAGCAAAATCGGCCCCATGTAACTGGCGGGAAACATTTAGATCAAAATGATAAAGTGTGGGAATTTTACACACATATACACACTCACACATATACACATATACACACTCACACATATACACACTCACTCATATACACATATACACACTCACACATATACACACGCATACATATACATACTCACACATATACCCACATGCACATATACACACTCACACATGTACACACTCACACATATGCACACTCACACATATACACCCTCACACATATACACCCTCACACATATACATACATACATACATACATACACATATACACACTCATACATATACACACTCACACATATACACACTCACACATATACATACATACATACACATATGCACACTCACACATATACACACTCACACATATACATACTCACACATATACATACATACATACACATATACACACTCACACATATACACACTCACACATATACATACTCACACATATACCCACATACACATATACATACTCACACATGTACATACTCACACATATACACACATACACATATAACGCTCACACATATACACACTCACACATATACATACACATATACACACTCACACATATACACACTCACACATATACACACTCACACATATACATACACATAAACGCACTCACACATATACACACTCACACATATACCCACATACACGTATACAAACTCACACATATACACACTCACACATATACACACTCACGCATATACATATTCACACATATACCCACATGTACACATGCATACTCACACATATACATACTCACACATATACACACATACACATATAACACTCACACATATACACACTCACACATATACATACACATATACACACTCACACATTTACACACACATATATACACACGCACACATATATACACACATATACACACTAACACATATACACACTCACATATATACACACTCACACATATACACACTCACACATATACACCCTCACACATATACACCCTCACACATATACATACATACACATATACACACTCATACATATACACACTCACACATATACATACATACACATATACACACTCATACATATACACACTCACACATATACACACTCACACATATACATACATACGTACACATATGCACACTCTAACATATACACGCTCACACATATACATCCTCACACATATACATACATACATACATACATACACATATACACACTCACACATATACACACTCACACATATACATACTCACACATATACTCACATACACATATACATACTCACACATATACACACTCACACATATACATACATACACATATACACACTCACGCATATACATACTCACACATATACCCACATGCACATATGCATACTCACACATGTACATACTCACACATATACACACATACACATATAACACTCACACATATACACACTCACACATATACATACGCATATACACACTCACACATATACACACTCACACATATACATACACATATACACACTCACACATATACACACACATATATACACACGCACACATATATACACACATATACACACTCACACATATACCCACATACACGTATACAAACTCACACATATACACACTCACACATATACATACATACACATATACACACTCACGCATATACATACTCACACATATACCCACATGCACATATGCATACTCACACATATACATACTCACACATATACACACATACACATATAACACTCACACATATACACACTCACACATATACATACGCATATACACACTCACACATATACATACACATATACACACTCACACATATACACACACATATATATACACGCACACATATATACACACATATACACATCACACATATACACACTCACATATATACACACTCACACATATACACACTTACACATATACACACTCACACGTACGCATACATACACGTAGTAACACAAAGCTGGATACTCCACTAGACATGAATAATATTTGTCCTCGAATCATATATGATCATGGGACCAAAGAAGAAAGAAAAGGAAATGCTATAACATGTTTAAATTGTCAAGTAGGGATAGGAAAATTATGTTTTCAACGTGTTGTGTGGCGGGGTACATTCTGAGACAACACGTAGTCACTTGTTAAGAATACGGTTGCAAACACGTACATCAAGTCTGTTGCCAAGGTCGCTGGAAAGATGGTGGGATCCTTCTACCTCTCCAGAAGATATCTCACTACTGATGCAATTCTCTATCTGTTTAAAAGCCAAGTACGTCCAAGGATGGAATACTGTTGCTATATCTGGGCAGGAGCTGCTAAAAACAGCCTATACTGCCTTGACAGAGTACAAAATAGACTTCGTGGCTTAGTGGGGATGCCCTTTTCTCTACCCTGCAACCTCTCTCCCACAAAAGAGACGTTGTGAGCCTATCCTTGTTTTATCGTTATTTCCATGGCAGGTGCTCGTCTGAACTCCAATCTCTGGTCCCCCCTCACCAATCTTTCACAAAAAACACCCGTCTAGCTGAATCCACTGTGAAAAATTTCCCCCACTCTTTATCTGTGCCTAAATCAAAACGCGGATTCCATGAACAAAGCTTCTTTCTTAGAACTGCACGCCTGTGGAACTCTGTTCCGTCTGCCTGCTTCCCACCGGACTACAACTTGGATGTGTTCAAGTCCAACGTTAATAAATTCCTAATGAACCGCCCCCTTAAGTAAACACTTCATAAAATCTCCACACTAACGTAATGTACTTGCAATAACCCTTATCCCTGAGTGGCTTCCGGGCCTTGATAACTGGTGATCACTGTGTAAAAAAAAAAACATGTTTCTGATGAAGATAAGTGTAAATTTCAATTTATTTAATATAGTTAGTTGTTATGTTGCGAGGTATATATTGGGACACCGTATCAGAGAGGGTCGTATACATCAGAGGATGAGACATTTATGTAACACGGTTACACGACGACGACGACGACGACGACGACGACGACGACGACGGTTGTATAACGACGTAAACGGCGCCGACGGTGGCGATAATTCTATTTGTGCATATTATTAACACGGAGCTAGGAGAGATATTTATACAGCTCTTTTAACACATATAGAGGGGAGCGTCATTATTTATCTTGGCGGAGGGGACAAATAATATTTGGTAGGGAGTTATAAATAGTTCGTTTACAGATAGTGATTATTTATTCTGGTTTGGTTTTGTTTGATTGATAAATCAGGAATTCAAGCCCCTTATCTTCTCCCCATTCGCCTCCGAGGGACATCAGCTCCACTAGACATGAATAATATTTGTCCTCAGATCATATATGATCATGTCCAGATCGACTCTCTGAGATCCTTCTATGGCTCTATGGCTCTGAATCATCCTGTAACTGTATCGAACCCATCTCAATATATTGGAAATTCCCTTTTTATGACGACGGGGGCGTGCTTCGACACGTGAAATTCATTCACGTGGATTTCACCTATGTATGTCCAAACACGCTCTTGGCAAACAAAGAAATTCATAAATGAATTGCTTCATTTATAACCTATTTATTTCATCATTATTTCTAAAGTGCATTGTTCATATCTAACTCTCACATGAATAATATTTAGTAATTTCCAAGAACGATGACAACCGTTATACATTCCTAGGATTTCAATATGTATTCTTTTTTTTTTTTAACTTTTCTTACTTCTCCCAAATACCATTTTCAAACTTATCTAGTTTGCTTTTTTGATAACTGGGGTCTATTCCATTTCATATAACATACTTCTTTTACTAACTCAGTGTTTGAGGGATAAACATTGTTCGTGGAACATTCGAATATCTACATATCTCATATAGAGTTCAAGTGTTCCTATTTACAATGCCTACCCACAGGACAGAGTTAGACACCAGTATCGTTTTTTTTTTTTTACGTGGATAAAAGGACAAAATTAAGAGTTGTCTCAATCGTGTAGGATTTCTCCTCCACTGAGAGAGAACAAGAAATTGAAGTGTAGCATCTGAAGAACAGATACTACACGTTGATATTGGCCCAAAGGCTAAGAGCCCCTTGTAGGAGGCCCCTTGATTTCCGAGAACTTCGATTGAAGAAAAATGAAATAGAGAGAGAAACTTGTAGAACTTAAAATAACCGACAGTTGCCAAATCTGTATTTTATTTTCCTAACTGATTTCAATCATGATTTATTAAACAAAAAACAAAAGATTTTCTTTTTGCTATTTATTTTTTCTTTTCATAGTAATTATTTGCTTTGGCAATTGCATTACTGGAATTAAGTTCCAATGCTTCCATTCAGTCTACAGAAAATGTTTCATTGCGATATGTTTTACGTATTGTTTTACATAACATGATATCGACATTAATTTTTTTTTTTTGCGATTAAAAAACATTTTCTCTTCCTTGCAACCTCTCTTCCACAGAAGAGACGTTGCGAGCCTGTCTTTGTTTTATGGTTATTTCCATGGCAAGTGCTCGTCTGAGCTCAAATCTCTGGTCCCCCTCGCCAATATTTCACGAAAAACACCCGTCTAGCTGAAACCACTATCAATAATATTCCCCGCTCTTTATCTGTGCTTAAATCAAAACGTAGATTCCATGAACAAAGGTTCTTTCTTAGAAGTGCACGCCTGCTGGAACTTTATTCCGTTTGCCTGTTTCCCCCCTGACTGCAACTTGGATAGCTTCAAGTTCAACATAAACAAATTCCTGATAAACCGCTCTCTTAAGTAAGACAATTTATCAAATCTCCATTACTAACGATTACTACGATATTATCCCATTGATTACTGTACACGCAATAAGCCTTATTCCCGAGTGGTTTCCAGGCCTTGATAAGTGGTGACTATTATGTAAATAAAAAATCTCCTATGTGTTATAAATATGAACTGTGTGTGTGGATTCTGTATAAATGTCATTATCATCCGTATTCATGAGTCCCCGTTGTATGTGTCTGTGATATGAACAGCCGACCCCACTACACAACAGAAGGACAAGAGAGGGTAAGAGAAAGAGAGAGAGAGAGAGAGAGAGAGAGAGAGAGAGAGAGAGAGGGTGGAGAAAAACAACAAGGTTGTTTTTCTACAGTTGATTCAAAACAAAATTTCCTCTCCTCTGTAATACCTAATCTTCTGTTTAAAAAATATAACATTGTTTTAGAAAATTAAAATCGCACGCACTGAGTAATGCTAAACTAGTTATTAGCAATACAAACACCGAATTGGTTTTGCTCGAGTTTCGCAAAAGAAATTTCCTCTGATTTGATAAATGTTCGATTTCTTTAAAATAATAATTTCCCCCAATTGTAGAAGAGAAGAAGAAAAAAAAAAGGTGTTAAAATAGAACGTATCCCTTCCATCATGGTCTCCGTATTTAAAATCGGAAATTGCAAACTGGTCCCCAAATTATATTTTCGGCCAAATTTATTTTTCGGGCAGGTCAAATATTAATTTGTTTTTTAACAATACGTTTAATTACTATAAAATAATAAAATAAAATGAGAACAGTAGTCCGATGAATGCCAATAATAAATTAAAATTGTTTTTATAATTGAATTTTTTGTGTGGTTTATAATTCTCAGAATATTTTTTCAACAAATAATGAATCAAACTTTCTTTTTTTTATAATTATAATGGATTTTTTTTTAGAAAATATTTCTTAATAGTTGAATTATTAACGATTAACCAAAGTTACAAACGACTGTGAACTAATAGTAATAAGAATTCCAATAAAAGCGCACAAGAAGGAAGGCTCGGCATATAGAATTAACAGTTCATTCTTTGATATGACAGATGCGCCATCGAAATAAATGGGTCTGTTTAAAACACAATTGAACCAGGGTACTGGATTTTTGCATTTAAAACTTGAATTCAAGCTATTATATAAAAATAATTTCTCTACAGTGCAATATAAATGACAGAGCAGAATAGTTCAATTTTTATTTGTTAGTACATTTAAAATATATATAGTAAAAGAAATATGTTCTGTTACAACAGACATCATTGTTTTTACGATAATTTTTGTTTTCTTTATATATATATAAAAAAAACGAGAGAGTTATTTATCGAAATTATCAAACACATTTTGGTTATATTTTTCAGTAAGTTCATATTTACTGATTTATATGAAAAAGACGTTGAAAGAATAAAGAGATATACTTGTTTATAATTTAAATTCGATCTTCGTTTGTTTTTGGTTATACGTCACGTCACTTCACAACCTCAATATCATACATTGCTAACACTCTTCGGAAACTGTTAGAAGTTTGCTTCTTCATTTTTATTTTTTTTTTTAATCATTTTCAATTACAAATATGAGACATTACCCGCAATGGTTTCCATTATTTGTTCAATCACAATTGAAAAACGTTTCCATTTTATCAGTTGTCCTAGCGGGATCACATAAACTTTTTTTTTTTTTTTACACGGTGGTCACCACTTATCAAGGCACGGAATCCACTTAGGGATAAGAGTTATTGCAAGTGCAGTACGTTAGTGTGGAGATTTAATGAAATGTTTACTTAAGAGGGCGGTTCATTAGGAATTTGTTAACGTTGGACTTAAAGACATCCAAGTTGTGGTCAGGTGGAAAGCAGGCAGACGGAACAGAGTTCCGCAGGCGTGCAGTTCTAAGTAGCTTTGTTCATGGAATCTACGTTTTGATTTAGGCACAGATAAAGAGTGGGGGAAATTTTTCACAGTGGTTTCAGCTAGATGGGTGTTTTTCGCGAAGGATTGGCAAGAGGGGACCAGAGATTGGAGTTCAGACGAGCACCTGCCATGGAAATAATGATAAAACAAGGATAGGCTCGCAACGTCTCTTCTGTGTAAGAGAGGTTGCAGGGTAGAGAAAAGGACATCCCCCACTAAGCTGCAAAGTCTATTTTGTACTCTGTCGGGTTTTTTTTTAAGGTAGGAAAAGAAATGAACACTTTGTTGTACGGATGATGATGATGATGATGATGATGATGATGATGATGAGAAGGAGGAGGAGGAGGAGGAGGAGGACGACGACGACGACGATGATGATGATGAGGCGGAGGAGGAGGACTTCATGGGATGAAGAGATAAAGTTTCCCTTGTCTTGCTAGCAATGAAGAGTGAAGGTCAAATACAATTATACGATTAGTTGCAATAGACAAGGCTGTTTCGTTTCGACATGTTTATTACGCGATAAAAGAGTTAAAACAAACCAAAAAATTAAAACAACCGTAGATGTCTTGTGACCGTAATAAACCGACACCATAATGCGTTTGATATGCCATGAAACAGATAAATATAGCACGTTACTTCATAAAAATAAAACAGGAAATATATAAATAAAATCCAAGTCGGTATTTTTTTCTTTTCTAACACAAGTTTTTATTACCGTTACTTTTGGCAGCACGTTAAAAGTCTCTCGCTACGACCTGTTTATTTTTTTAATTTTCTCTTTCTTCCGACCGCATGCTAGGCACAGCCGGCACAATCTCATTTTCGCTTTTGACGTCCGTCTCCTTCGACGTCGACTTTGTTTCTTCTCGAACACGTGTTGCCTTTATTCTCCTTTTCCCCTTTTCTTCTCGCGCACACTTCCTAATTTGCCAATCCATTTTTTCGGTTGCTGCTGCTAATTTATTTGCAACCAGCCATCCTTTGCTGCTGCTGACACTTTTCCACGCGCTCATATACACAATGTTACATAGATGCAAGTATATATTATTATATCTTTTGGAATCCTTCGGGGCTCGTGGCACAGTGGATAGAGGCGTTGAGTCTCTATAGTTCAAGGTGGGCATTGTCTGAAGGTAGCGGTTTACAATTTAACCTAAAGCAGACCAGAGGATTAGTTGGTCAAAACGTGGTGAAACAACAACTATGAAATTCATGCAGTAGACAACAATTTGGAAGAGGAAGAAAAGAAAACAAATTAGTAAAAAAATAAAGCTAACAATTTCGTACTTTCACGTCAGAAAAAAACATGAATTTTACAGCTTTAAGTGAGCAGCTGAAAACACCAGCCGGAGTCCTCCATTTTGTAAAGAAAAAATTTACTGGCACGGACGAAAACTTGTGTACGATGTGGACACAGGTGCAATCTTATTATAAGAGGAAATGTAAGCGATGGCTATGACTGAGGGTGTCAGGCTACCAAATGCCGAACCTTTACATCATCCAGACTGGTAACTTTTTTGGCAAGTCTAGGCTGACAATTGCCATCATAATTAAAATCATCCACTTGTGGGCGTTCGAGCTAGCAACACAAAAAGACCTCCAGCGCGAATGTGGAATACGATCTACGCACACACACACCATTAATAAAACAACGGTCTGAGGGAACAAAAACAATATCTGTTTTAATATGAAAAAAAACTATCCCACCCAGTTTTGTTTCAACTTTTCTAGTTCTCATGTTTGTCCTTGAAAAATAAAAAATAAATAAAAAAACAAAAATAAAAAATTGTTTTAACTTTTTTTTGAAAAAAAAATACAAAAAAAATTCCTTGAAAGTATTTATTTGACTTACCTCTAAACCTTTTCTCGAACAAAAAATCTTTAACATTATTTATTTTAAAATATATATATATATATATATATATATATATATATATATATATATATATATAGCAAAAAAAAGAAAAATACTGTTATAACAGTTTTCTTAAAAACTTAAAGTTTAAGGTAAATTTTCTTTTCTTGTTATGCTTTCCTCAGCAACGCTCGGTTTAATTTCCTCGGCGATGGTTGGCTTACTCCGGCTGTTGACGTCATGTTCCGGAGAAAGCCGGGCAGACTCTGAGTTATGTCTGGATCACTCTTTGCATGAGTACCTAAAATATTTTATGTATCAAAAACCGTTATCATGAAACTATTTTTAGTTAAAACAATGTTGTAATAAAAATAATTTATATAGAAAAAGAAACTGTCAATATATATTAGATTTAATGTTTTTATTAAAATAGTTTATGTACAAAACCAGTTTCGTTTCGCTAATAACGTGTTGTTAACTGAGAGGTTTCATAACATGTGCATCTCGGCTATTGTTTACATGTTACAGAAATTAGTAGTAACAATAATATTTTAATGAACGAAGACATCAGCGACTCTCTCTCTCTCTCTCTCTCTCTCTCAATAAACAAATGTAAAGAAAAATAAACAATGAAAAAAAACAAATAACTGTTCAATTTTTGGTCGAGAGATGTGTGTTATAGTTTTTTTTATTACGGAATAACTTAAAATCAATTATTTCTTTACAACTTTTGAAAGATATAACCCTAAATTTTATAGAATTAAAAACAAATATAGCTGTAAGAACACGCTATTCGAATGCTGCCTTGAGCGTTCGTAAATGTGTATTCTGTAATTAATGTATATTCCGGAATTAAATCTTAACCGATCAAATTTGCCGTGACACACAAAAGAACACACACGCTATCATATTAATATATATATTATTGTTGTTGTTGTTGTTGTTTCCTGGTAGTATATATTACCGATTATTTATAATTAACGGTTCCCATAATGTGTTAAATTCTATACTAGATCTACTTAATAATTGATTGTCGCCCAGCATTTCTGCTATTTCTTTGAGTCGTCTTACTCTCCGCCGTTCTTCTGTGTCTAAAATTTTTACTTCGTGCTATAATGGTAGATTGTTTCCCTTTTCCTTCCAGATATGATCATCCATACTGGATGATTCAATCTCTCCGCGTATTACGGCTTTTCGATTATCTAAACATATTTTAGTGGACGACCCGTCTCACCTTTGGATAGTTTTCCACACTTCAGTTGATGTAACCTTCGACCTTCTTCAGGTGCATCTTGTCGAACTAGAGAATCTTTCTTTTTCCACGCTTCTGGAAGGTTGAAGGTTCAATCTCCAGCGTGGACGACACCCGAAATACAACTGAAATTTACTTAGGATTTCTACCCAGTCTCGGCTGACGGAACAAGAGCATGCTACCTTCGTGAATTAAATAAAGCATCCTGTTCGAAATTCCATGCAGATTCCAGAGTTCGACAAGATGAATCTGTTCGACAAGATGAACCTGAAGAAGGTCGGAGGCTACATCTATTTAGACGTTATGCAAATAACACTGAAGATTAAAATAGTAGCCCGAATAAACAAAATAATGCGTACCGAGTAAAGCTTTACTGACTTTTTTTTGTACAAAGAAATCACCACTTATCAAGGCCCGGAGGCCACTCAAGGATAAAGGTTAAAGAGTGTACAGTGGTCAAAAGGACAATATCATAGTAATCCTTAGAATTGTAAATTTGGTAAATTGGATTACTTAAGGGGAACGGCTTATCAAGAACTTGTTTACATTGGACTTGAAGACGGCCATATTGTAGTCAGCTACAAAGCAGGTAAACGGAAGAGAGTTCCACAGGTGTACAGTTCTTAGAAAGAAGCTTTGTTTATGGAATCTACGTTTAGGTTTAGGCGCAGATAAAGAATGTGGGAAATTATTGATAGTGGTTACAACTAAACGAGTGTTTCTCGTGAATGTTTGGCGAGGGGGGCATAGATTGGAGCTCAGACGAGCACTTGCCATGAAAATAACGATAAAACAGAAACAGATTCGCAACGTGTCTTCTGTGAGGAAGGGGTTGCAGGGAAAAGAAAAGGGTATCCCCCACTAGGCTACGAAATCTATGCTGAACTCTGTCAAGGCAGGATAAGTCTTGCTATCGGCTCCTGACCAGACGTGACAGCAATACTCTATCCTTGGACAAACCTGGCTCTTATATAGGTAGAGAATTGCAGTTGCAGTGAGATATCTACTGGATCGATAGAAGGATCCCATCATTTTGCCAGTTGAATCGGAAATTTGCTGTTTAATATTGAAAAAAAAACTGCCTGAAGACACATGCGAGAGAAAGGGTTGTTCATTTGATCTATCATTCGTTGTGATTTTCATTATGGGGTTATGCTAATTATTTAGGACAAATAAGGTACAATAATGCGCGACAATGCACGACAATGCACGACAAGTACCCCTGCTGATTCTTTACTCGTGTGATATTTAGGTATGTCATTCGCTTTGATTCAGTAGTCGGCATTAAGCTGATTCCGTGGTCGGCTAAACAAATCTTTTTTGTTTATTATCATTTGGATTTTTCGGACTACTCTTCTCATCTTGAGTGTTATTTTAACAATTTTTTCGGCCGATGTAACCTCCAACCTTCTTCAGGTTACGCTTGTCGAATTCGGAAATCTTCCAGCGAGCTCGAGAATCTGCATGAAATCTCGAATGGGGCACTTTATTTAACCTACGAGGGTAGCATACTCTTGTTCCGTCAGCCATGACTGAGTAGAAGGCATAAATAATTCGCACCTGAAGTCTTAGTATCGTCCGAAATATGGATTGAACCTTTAACCTTAAGAAGAGTGTCATTTAAAACTGAATTTTCACTTAATGCTTTATCCGTTGCGCCATGAGTCCTCATCTAAAAAATCCGGAAGCAATATTTTTCAGACAAAGGAGCAAAGTGTAGTATCTGTTCATATGATACATTTCATCTGCCGTGCGCTCAGTCAGTAAAGAAGAAATCCTTCTAAGCCGAGGCATTTTTTTAAAATGTTTGTCCCAATCCATGGTGCCCATATTTGAGAAACTGTAATTATTCAACATTAAAACCGATCCATTTGTCAAACTCTGCCCTCGTAGGGAGGCAAATAAATGAACACTTGGACCACTTCTGGGCGTCGACCCAAGGTTTATACCGGTTGAGGTTTATCTTGGCACCATGTTGACAACCTGGTGTCAGGTTGGACGCATTAATCTCTTCTTTAGAACGAGGTACTAGTAGATGCACTCTCCTAGGCATTATCTCCTCCTTCGGCTAGAATGTTCTTTTATTTACCTAGGGCTCGTTCTCAGCTATTTGTCTATGAAAACCGGAGTGCCTTCTCACAGGTCTATTTTCTCGCCTTGAGAAAGGGTTTATTTATTGTTGACCGCTGGGGACGCTCCTATCAGGGAATGTCGTAGAGAATGTTGTAAGGACTGCTCAGGCATTTTTTGTTGTTCTAAGTGCACCTCCTCTTTTACTTTTCAATCGCCACTATTCGATCATATGTCATATCTTTCTTCGGTAAGAAGCTAAATACCACCAGTTCCCCATCGGAAGAGCAACTTTTCCTTGGCCTTGTGTCACACTTTGCTGAAGCTGGTAGCAATTGAATACTGTCAGACCCGACCAAGTGAAAATGTGTATTTCTGCCAGTCTCTTACCATTCGCCTTTATTTTTATTTTCTAATATCAACTTTCCAAATAAATAAATAAAAATGGCCGAAGACACGCTTAGCACTCTTTAACTCAACATCCCATCACTCAGTTATGAAATAAGGGAATATAAGATTTCATTTTTAAAGAGGGATAAAAAAAAAACCCAGTAAAACTAAAATAAATTTGACAACTTTATTAGGATTGATTGACGGCTTAACTTTTCTTTTTGAAATTTGTAAAATTTGGAAACATTTGTATAAATAGGCGAAAAATCTATATAAAACAGTAGATGTATGTATGTGTGTGTGTCTGTGTGAAAATATTTAACCGATTAACTCCTAAACTACTGTCACATAACACTGAAATTCATGGGAAATAGACATCATACACCAAGTGGAATCTTTGTTTGGATGGATGAATAACGCGTACAGAAATATGCCGACAAATTGAAATGCAAAATGTTCATTTCAACTTGCTGACGTATTTCTATCACTTTTGCGCATGCCTAAATTCATTCATAGAGTGAAGTGGTTTCATTTTAAATCTTATCGATAGCTAAAACGTTAGCAAACACGACTGGAAAGGTAAATGTTTTCGTTTGGATTTAAGCTGGTGGAACCCAAGTTATTTATTATTATTTTTTTAATTTTTGAAATCACTTTTATATATTAGGTACAATATAATATTCAATAGAGAATTGGATCTATAATGATAAATGAGAAATCTACATAAATTAAACTATATTTAAGCGTATTTTACGACTGGCCAAAGCCGGGCGCCCTTGCTAGTTCATAATAAAAGTATTTATGATTCGCAAACAAAAATAAATAAATAAAATATAAATAAATATAAAAAAAATCACCATTCACCTCATTCATCACATTTTCTAGCGTCACAGATCCAAAATGCTATTTTAAACTTTAGCTGAACGGGTAAAAAATTTCTCTTTCATAGTATGATAGATGAATATATGTTATTTCAAATTTATGTGTGACAAACAAAATTTGCTATTTCAGAGTGTGAAAAACCAAAGCAATAACATTTCAAATACAGAGTTGCCCAATTAAAGGTAGCCCGATCTCTCTAATCTTCCTCTAATCAATTTTTTTCAGATTAAGCAGCCCGCTTAAAAGTAGCCCGATTTCTAGAGGCATTATATATGTATAACTTATGTGTTTTTATAGAGATCTTATGTATAAGGTTATGTGTTTTTATAAGATCTTATGTATAAGGTTATGTATTTTTATACAGACCTTATATATGTATAAACTTATCAGTGTTCTGAAGTATTAAATCATCGTAAAAAAACTATATTTAAACGACAGTTTAAATATAATACAGGGTGGCTTACTTAAAAGTTGCCTTATTTCTCTGATCTTTCTCTTAGTGACCAACTGACACCACAAGACAAAATGCAATTCTTTTTCCAATAAGATAACGCTAAATGGCACACGTCTTACAGATCACTGACATGAGTTCATGACATGTTTACGAACTAGAGAACAATAAGCAAAGGGTTATGGTCACCACGTTCCCCGGACTTGTAGTCATGTGATTTTTATATTAGAGGAACTTCAAAACAAAAAGTTTATGCAAATAATCATCATAATCTAGACCAACTAAAGGATAACATTACCAACGCTATTAGGAGAATCACCAGAGAAGATCTACAGGCAGTATCTGCAAACGTTGTTAAAGATAACCAGAAATGCATGGATGTCAACGGGAGCATTTCCAGCATCTTTTATGACATTACAGTTAATTAAAACGATAGAAGAATGTTTTCCCTCTCTACTACATTTTCTGGGCTTCTATTAAGTGGGCCACCCGGCATAAGTCTGAGAAATCAAAATCTTCCTTAAAACGAAAGCGTAAGAAACAAAAAATATCGAAATAACGCCACGGACCAAAAATGCTATTTCAAACTTTAGCGTGACAGATAAAGACATTGTTATTTCAAAGTGTAACAGTTCTAAATTCAAAAGCAATTCTATTTCAAACATAAGTCAGACAGATCAAAAAGTACTGAAATAGTATTTAAGCGTGACAGGCCTAAAATACTATTTCAAACTTTAGCGGGACAGGTAAATAATTGCCATTTCAATGTGTGACACATCAAATAAATGATATTTCATACTTGGCAGTGACATACAAAGAATTGCTATTTTAAACTTGCGTGTGACAGGTAAAAATATTTTCACAAATAAACGTGACAGAGAAAAATGTACTGAAATAGTATATAAGCGTAACAGACAAAAATACTATTTCAAACAAGAGAATTTTATTTTAAACATTAGCTTGACAGATCAAAGAAATGTTGTCTTTTATTTGTGGAATACTTTTGAGATGCGGATTCATTATTTCTGCAAACAGTTTTCCTCATCTTCATAGTTGTTGTTGTTTTAGGGCCCGTGGCGCAGTGGATGTAAGTGATGAGCGTTGTCTAGAGATAGCGGTTTCAATCCTACCCAAAAGCAGGCCAGAGATTTAGTTGGTCAAAACTTGGTGAAACCATAACGACTATGACAGACAATAAATACTGGAGATAATTTTGAAGACTAAGCATCCCTATTCTGTTGCAGTTAATCACCCGAAGAAGGCCAGAGGATGAGTTAGCCGAAACGTGGTGAAACAACAACTATAAAGATGAGGATAACAGTCCGAATGAATGCACAAAGAAATGTTATTTCAAATCTGAGAGTGACATACCAACAGATGCTATTTCAAACTTAAGCTTGATAGACCACAGTTAATATTTCGCATTATGACAGAGCAAAGGAATACTATTTCAGGTTTAATTATGCCAAATCTACGGACGGACAAAGTGTCTTATAGAGATATTTGGACACATTTGAATATTAAACTATTTTTTTAAAAACTTTATCCGGGCGAAATTCTTCGATTCGTTTTTGAGTAAAACGTTACAACGAGACTGACGAGACTGGGGAGCGCCGACGTTGCTTGCACGGAGACGGATCACGTGACAACGTTCGTTAATTGCATCATGTGATATATGACACTTCCGCTGTCAAATCCTCGCCGAACTTGCTTCATGACCTTCCATTTAATCACACCCTTCTTTTTTATTTTTATTTATTTATTTATTTATTTATCTAACGTCCATTTTGTTTGTTTATGAAAGGGGGTTATGTCAGAAGAAAGCGTTTAAAAATAACGCTTAAAATTTATATAACAATAAAACAAAGTTGCCAATCAGACGTCAATCTCAAGCGGTAACTATAAACCTCACTTGAAAAAAAAAACGGTGTATCGAAATTTAAATTTATATGAAAATAATCTTATTAAAGTTTCGCTTAACCATAAAAGTACATTTTAATTTTAAAAAAGATACCATTAACAAAAAGTGCATCTTCTCTGCACACACATATATGCACATATATTAACATACTATTTCAAAGTCAAGCATGACAAATCAATGAACCTGAGGTAATCTCGTCAGCATCAAACAAAGCCAGACTCTTTGCCAAGAACTTGGCAGCAAATTCTACCCTATATAAAGCTCATTTGGTACGGACCCGACCATGGAAGATCAGCTAATAAATAAACGTGGATTTATAGGACCAAACAATCTAATCTTGATCGCCATTCGGGGTCCGTGGCGCAGTGGATAGAGACGTTGAGGGAGAATTGTCTAAAGATAGCGGTTTCAATCCTACCCAAAGCCGGCCAGAGGCTTACTTGGCCTAAAACATGGCGAGACGACGACAATAACTACGGATGGCAGTAATTGCTGAGAATGCAGTTAGGAGATTCAGAGTTCGAATCCCGTCGCGGAAACATCGTGAAAACACCAGCTAACAAAGATTAGGATAATAGTCCGCAATAAATAAATTAATAAATACGCACTCCTTATTTAACAGAAGAGTATTGCGTTATGCTAAGTGAATATCATCATTATCATCGTCATCACCATTATTATCACTCTCAGAGGATTGCGGAGAGAGAGACACCGAGAGAGAGAGAGAGAGAGAGAGAGAGAGAGAGAGAGAGAGAGAGAGAGAGAAGAGGTGACCGGGAGTTGAAAGAGAGAGAGGAAGAGGAATTAACTTTTTTTTTCGAAAAACATTTTTACGGAAGAGTATTACGTTAAGTAGATATCATCATCATCATCATCATCATCATCATCTCTTTTTCTCTGTCTCTCTCTCTTTCTCTCGTTCGCTTTCTAGAGAGAAAGAGACTTGGAAACAGAGATAGAGAAACCCAGTTAAGGAGAATTAGAGGAGAGAGAGAGAGAGAGAGAGAGAGAGAGTAGGCAGAATATCAAAATGCAAAGCAAGTAAAAATGAAATAGACAATGATAGATAGAGAGAATAAGTAAAAGTGGGGGGAAAAGGAAGAGAGAGAGTGAAAGTGGGGGGATGAAGAGTGAGTGAAAGTTGGAGGAAAGGAACAGAGAGAGATTGAATATGGGAAAAAGAAAGGAGAGAGTGAGTGAACAGAGAAGGAAGAGAGGGAGTAAAAGTGGGAGAGAAGAGAGAGAGAGAGAGTTAAAGTCAGAGAGGGGAAGAGAAGAGTGAGAGTGGGAGAGAAGGAAGAGAGAGAGAGAGAGAGAGTGAAAGTTAAGGAGAAGGAAGAGAGAGAATGAGTGGAAGATAAGGAAGAGAGAGAGTGGAAGTTGGAGAGGAGGAAGAGAGAGATTGAAAGTGGAAGAAAAAGAAGAAAGAGAGTGAGTCGGAAAGAAGGAAAGGAGAGAGAGAGAGAGAGAGAGAGAGAGAGAGAGAGAGTAATTAAGTTGATTCTTTTGCAATCGATCTTCAACCGTCGAAAATTGGGAAACGCCATGTTTTACAAATATTTCAGATCAAGGTTTTGTGAAATGGCCTAAAGATGCTTTCAGGAAAAAGGATCTTTCATGTGAAATAAAGAATCAGTAAAATAAAATAAAAAAAACGAAAACGAAATTATTTGATTAACAAATATCTACGACGTTTAAACAACAAACTACAATTTAAAAAAAATATACACCTAAGACATCACGGGTGTTACCTGATTTGATGACCCCGTAAATGTCCGCAGGCTTAGATGAGATCGTTTGGACGTGCAATTATCATAAAGAACGCTTATTCTTAAGATGCGTCAATTCGAATTACACGTTTAGCGATGAAAATGCTATTTCATCTGAAATTGTTGAAGACTAACGGAAATGCTATAGTGACCAACGTAAATATTTAGTCAAATGGAAGTCTGGCAGACCCATGAACATGCTATTTCGACGTAAATCATGACAGGCCAATGAAAATGCTATTTCAACGTAAATCATGGCAGACCAATGAAAATGCTATTTCGACGTGAATCATGGCAGAGTAATGAAAATGTTACTTCGACGTAAATCATGGCAGACCAATGAAAATGATATTTCGACGTGAATGAAAATGCTATTTCCGCGTGGAATAGTGACCAACATAAATATTTAGTCAAACGGAAGTCTGGCAGACCAATGAACATGCTATTATGATGTAAATCATAGCAGACCAATAAAAATGCTATTTCGACGTAAATCATGGCAGACCAATGAAAATGCTATTTCGACGTCAATGAAAATGCTATTTCGACGTAAATTATAGCAGACCAATGAAAATACTATTTCGATCTGAATCATGGCAGACCAATGAAAATGCGATTTTGTTGTGAATCATGGCAGGCCAATGAAAATGCTACTCATACTGAATCATGGCAGACCAATTAAAATGGTATTTCGTTGTAAATAATGAGAGATCAAAGAAAATGCCATCATATTTAATCGTGGCAAACCAACAGACATGCTAATTAAAACATAACTGAATCGTGGCAAACCGACAAAAATCTATTTTATAATCACTGGTAAAAGACTAATAAAATCTATTTCAACCTTAATTGTGACAGATCACAAGAAACGCTATTTCAAATGTAATAATCTCATTTCATCGGAAAATGTTATTTCAAAGTTAAGTACTACGGGCCAACAACGATACTATTTCAAACTAAATCGTGAAATTGCAATATAAAAAGATATACGTGACAAACCGAACAAATGACAGAAGTTAATAATAAAAAATATTTGGACGTACCTAAAATGAAGCGTCCACTGAATAAGCGCGTCTAGCGATTGGCCCCGCCCTTTCTTCATCACTGTAATCTCTTTCACCCAGACGTGATTTTGTTAGTTGCAGCCATTTTCATCAATATTATCATGACATGTGCTCAAAGGAGTCACCACTTATCAAGGCCAGGATGTTACTTGAGGATAAGAGTTAATGGCATAATAATAAGTAGTCAATGAGATAATATCGTAGTAATCGTTAGTAGTGGAAATTTGGATAATTGGATTACTTATAGGGACGGTTCATCAAGAACTTGTTTATGTTGGACTTGAAGACGACCAAATTATAGTCAACTGGAAAGGAGGCAAACGAAAGAGTGTTTCATGGGTGTGCAATTCTAAGAAAGAAACTTTGTTCATGGAGTCTGCGCTTAGGTTAAGGGACAGATTTAGAGTGGGGAAAATTATTGATAGTGGTTTAAGCTAGACGAGTGTTTTTCATGAAAGTTTGGCGTGGGGGACCATAGATTGGAGCTCAGACGGGCATTGCCATGTAAATAACGATAAAACAGAGACAGGTTCGCAACGTCTTTTTTTGTGGCAAAGAGGTTGCAGGGAAGAGAAAAGGGCATCCCCCACTAGGTTACGAAGTCTATTTTGAAATCTGTCAAGGTATGATAAGTTGTTTCTTTTGTTCCAGCTCCTCTGACTCCTTGGTCTGGTTATCTTCATCAATTCTTTGTTTTAATACCTTATTGTGATGCAGCTTATTCAAGTTTCTTCTTTCTAAGAACTCTAAGGTTGTGGAACTCTCTTGCTGGTCACTGTTTTCCTTCTACCTACTATTCAAAGGTCAACAGAAATTGTCTGTCTTAGCGATTATTATCATTCATTCTTGGTAGCTCTTTATATTGTAAGATACTGGCCGGGCAATGCCAAAACGTGTGCTAGTCGACGGTCATCTAGATTATTCAAGCCAAAATGCTTTGTCAGCTTAAACATGTTTTAGAATTATCAAAATATTTTGAACAAATATTTACATTAATTTACGAAACTTTAAAATATTATCGTAACAATTTAATTGACAACTTAGAATAATGGCATATAAAATAAAGTCAGCTGATCATCTTAGTTACGTATATATTAATGACTTCATTAAGAAGAGGAGATGGTCTTTTTGGGGTTTGAAGAAATCATTTGGGTCAGTCAGAGTCGAAACGGTCTTTAGATCGTGATGGCTCCAAATAGAAGGGCCTAGAAACGGGGATAGTCAGAATCAGCGTTGCAGTTTTCCAAAACGGGGGAAAAAACTTTGGAATAAAAAGTTGACGAAAATAGAAGCCGAGGCTATGTCATTTCTTGGGAAGAATTTCTATTGCAGCTTTCCGTGATACAAAACTGATGATGGAGCAGATCTGTTCCTGATTCACCAGATGTTTAAACCCTAAATAAGTGTTATTCGTCGTTTGTGTTGTAAAGAAATCTATGTATTATATTCTTTTTTCCGTCATGAATATACATACAACGACTCTAGATTAGACGATCACAACGCTAGACTGTCATTAACGAACACACGGATATACACACATAATATAGATAACTGTGGCATGTATACACACACTTATGTACACTCTCATACAATCTAACCACTAGAAGACAAACGTATATATGATATGTATCCCCCTAGACAATAAAACAATATATGAGGTGGCTTCATAGCTTGTCTCGAGCAATTGTCATTAAAAAAAATGCAAGTTGGAATCGAAGCGTAAGCAAATTAATGAAACTTCTATTTCCGCCATAAGTGTGATCAACGGACTGACATACCGAACTCTTAATTATCATTCGATGACGTATCAAAAAAGACTGTTAAAAAACATTTCTGGCGCAATTTAATTTACTCGCCGGATTCCATGAATTCAAACGCAAACGTAATAAATTACAGTGAAAACCCCCTGTAGTTAGAATCAATTTTTCAACGTTGGCGGCTTCACGGACTTTACTTTATTTTTTGAATTTTCGCGCGAAAATTAAGCGTCTTAAAAAAAAACCGGAAGAAAAAAAGGAACTTAAATAATTTATTTTAATAATTAATTAGAAAGTTTCGAAACTCAATCCCTAATTTTTATCTTTTTTTTTTTCTTTTTGCAAAAACAGGTTCGCGAAATTACCTAAGGTCAAAATAGTAACTTCGATTTCTGAGTCTGTAGTCCCCCTTTCCTCCTCCCCTCTCTCTCTCTCTCTCTCTCTCTCTCTCTCTATATATATATATATATATATATATATATATATATATATATATATATGCTAGCAGGCCGCCCAGCGTTGCCCGGCCGAAACATAAATATACAACACTTAACCATAATTCCTTAGTCTCTGAACTATATATATATATATATATATATATATATATATATATATATATATATATATTGTGGAATTGAGCTCCCCGTTTTTCTCTAACGCATTAAGCTATATATATATATATATATATATATATATATATATATATACATTAGATACATATATATACATATATATACATATATATACACACACATACACACACACACACATATATATATATATATATGTATGTATATATATATATATATATATATATATATATGCCTGCTTGATCACTTGAATCTTGTCCTCTACGATCGGATTATTCCATATAATATATAAAATAAATATATAATATATATATATATATATATATATATATATATATATATATATATATATTTAAATAATGGGTATATGTATTTTTTAACGTCATTTTATTTTTCCATATTTTGGTTTTTCATTGAAAATTATGTTTAGATCATTGTAATAATTTTTTTAAATAATTGAAGTAGTTTTTAACGCGTTTCAGACGTTTTTGAAGCGTCCTCTTCAGAAATTATTTAAAATGTAAGATATTTAGAATATACTCAAGGTGTGTTAAAAATGTAAAATAAGATTTTCGTAGTTCATTTGAAATGTTTCTGAACGGTGGAAACATGTGTAAATGATTCTACTTTTCATTCGTATGTTCAATCTTTATTACTGGTTCGTTGGGGTGGACTGTGGTCACTGCTGTCTTATGATAATATTGAGTGAATGGTAGTTTAAGTATAGGGTGGCCCACTTAAAAGTAGCCCAGAAAAATATAGTAGAGAGGAGGAACATTCTTTTATTGTTTAAATTACCTTTAGTGTTATAAAAAAAGATGCGGGAAGTGTTCCCCGTTAACATCTATGCATTTCTGTTGATATCGCACTTGACAGCTGCATACACATGTGCCTGCAGCTTGATCGTCTTTAAATCTAATATTAACAGAGTATTGTCGTAAAACTCCTTTACATAATTAACTGTAGTTTACAGCTTTGTTAGTACACCCATAGTGTTCATTACATACCGGCTGGCAATCATTCCGCTTCATTTGTCTTATTAGATAGATATTGAAAATGAAACGCGGCACAAATTACCACAGGGCTGCTTCCCTGACGATTAACAACTTGATCGTCTTCAAATCAAATGTCAAAATATTCTTGTCATAAACCGCCTTATAAGCAATGAAACACAGTTCATAACTTTGGTTAGTCTTAGTACTGACATAGTGTTCCTCATCTCTTGACTAACAAACGTTCCGTCTCATTAAGCCTTGTTCTCGAGTATCTCTTGGCCATTACAAGTCGTGACATTGCAATATTTTTGGCATAATGATCACAAATACTGGGACGATTATATTTATAGCCAGGGGTGATTAGAACAAACCAATCAGAATCATTGTATAAAATATACTGAATCAAATGAAATTTCCAGTCATTCTTTTTCACGTTGCTACGAAAAGAGGACGACTGTTGATTCTGACTGGATCAACACTATCATTCTTTACCTGAAATTCTTTACAATTCAAAGCTTCTCTGACTGGATTTATGCTGATAATTTTTGTTTCGAAAAAGTACATGTAAGATTTGCAATAGGATATCTCTAAGGGCTGGTGCAGTTACCACTGGTCTACTCTTAGACAGCCCCCCCCCCAATCTCCAACCTAACACATCTATTAACTATCAACTATCAACTAAACTCCACCCCCTGTCCCATCGCATAAATGTTGCATCCCTGTACCTGTTTTAAAAATATTTTAATGGAATGTGCTCCGATGAACTCTAAGCACGTGTACCCTGTCGACATAATCAGCCCCGATTCACCCGAAAAGCAGCAAAATCCCACCCCTATACAGTAGAAATTCCAAAATACTGGAGAACCTTTTATTCAATATTCTTTTCCTTTGAACTGCTAGAATTTGGAATCCCCCCCACCGCCCCCTGCTTCTCTGACTATATTGACATGCAGAAATTTAAGTATAATATAAAAAGACATCTTCTTGCTGTTTAAATCCCTGCATAGTGTCACTGTAGATTTGGTCCTAAACAATAACCCATCACGTCAAAGTAGAACTGTTCCTTGTTTGGAGTGAAATAACAGCTAAGAAAAATGTGTGAAAAATATGTTAACAATTTGGATTTTCCTGTCCATATAATATATGTTTAATTAAAAGACAAAATATAGGCTAAGTATTGGAATTAATAGAATTGCTGGTGATGCTGGTAAGGAGGAGATAAATTGGCCGGAATGACAAAGGTGGAATACTGTAGGGAAAGGCAGACAAAAATAAAAAAAAAATAATATTCTTTTCTTCGAGTAAAAAGCAGTAAAAAATTCCTTTTCTGTCCAATAGATTTTTTTTTACCATTCCTTTTTAGGTCATTTTTTATTTCAAGAGTGGCTCTACACTCACGAGTTACCCAATGCTAGATAAGCAAGCTACAATAACACACCGAATATTTTCAAAATGATGAAGTTGCAAATTATTTTTTTGTTTATTATTTTTTAATCCTTTGAGATTAGGTTTCATAGTTTGTGTATTCATTCTTTTGAGAACTGTTATCATCATCTTCATAGTTTTTTGTTGTTTAATTATGTTTCAGTCAACTCATCCTCTGGCCTTCTTGAGGTGATTAACCGCAACGGGATAAAAATGCGGAGTCTTGTGACTGTGCCCCCAGTAATTACCGCCTTAGTATAGAAGGATTTCCCTCGCCATTCACTAAGGACAATTAATTTGAGAACAGCATCTGTGCAGACACCACACTTCAGTGACCAGCTCAATACAAGTACCGGATATCGGCATTTTTATTTTTGCAAAATCCCGTTTTGAGGGGAGTTGGTTATCTCCCACATTAAACCGACCTTGTGCACATTTTGTTTCGTGGAAAACATATGAATAACCAGTAATTACCGCCGTCCATAGTTGTTGTCTCACAACGTTTTGGTCAACTCATCCTCTGGCCTGCTTTGGGTAAGATTGAAACCGTTACATTCAGACAATGCTCACTTGGAACCATAGAGACTAAACGCTTTTATCCACTGCGCCACAAGCCCCGAAGGCTCAGCATTTCTATCCCGTCATGGTTAATCATCCGAAGAAGACCAGAGAATGAGTTGGCCGAAACATAGTGAAACAAAAACAACAACAACAGAAGAGACGTCGCGAGCCTGTCTTTGTTTTATCGTTATTTCCATGGCAACTGCTCGTCTGAGCTCCAATTTCTGATCCCTCTCGCCAATCTTTCACGAAAAACACCCGACTAGCTGAAACCATTTTCAATAATTTTCCCCACTCTTTATCTGTGCCTAAACCAAAACGTAGATCCCATGAACAAAGCTTCTTTCTTAGAAGTGCACGCCTGTGGAACTCTCTTCTGTTTTCCTGTTTCCCCCTGACTACAACTTGGATGTCTTCAAGTCCAACATAAACAAATTCCTGATAAACCGCCCCTTTAAGTAAGACACTTTATCAAATCTCCATTACTAACGATTACTACGATATTATTCCATTGATTACTGTACACGCAATAACCCTTATCCCCGAGTGGATTCCGGGCCTTGATAAGTGGTGACTACCATGTAAAAAAAAAAACAAACAAAATCTATGAAGATGAGGATAACAGTCCGCAAAAAGAATGAATGCACAGTTTGCGAATCATTCGATATTTTACATTAATTCTTGATAGCATCGCGATGAGAGACTATAACTGTTATTATAACAGATTAAACAAATCAATATCAAGCGATTAGTTAATGACTAATCGAATAAGTCGTTAATGAGGCGAACCTGATTAATGAGTTCAGGTGTGATGGGGTGGGGGATCCAGAATAATCATTTCCGGTGATGTTAGTTTGATCTGAAAGATATCTACATTTGCATCCGCCAAACAGGCATATTGTTCCCGGCAAAAATCGGTCTTCCTCAAAGAAACAAAAACGCGCATTTTTTTTTTTTAAAATTCGATTAATCTTAGATGCGTCTACGCACATTTTGAACAAACTCTGTCGGGCCGCTCATCTTTTTTCGTATGCACAAGTTTTAAATAGAATTTTGATATGCGATTTGATTGGACGCAATCAAATATATATATATACATACGTATATGTGTTATAGTTTATATATACATATATGTGTTATAGTTTATGTATATGCATGTTTATTTATTTGTTTTTTTTCTGTTGTTTATGTTAGTTTTAAAATTATTTAGTATCTTTATCCTAGAGTAAATTTTATCCTGTGAACACAGTTGTTCGCTATTTCTCTCCTACAGTTTAATAGATGTTGGGGTTCCTTAAAGTATAGGATAGCAAATTTTTCATGAAGGCATAATATATATATATATATATATATATATATATATATATATAGGAGCTTGACTGTCGTACAGACGGTCGGGTTTCAATCCTGGCTTCAGGTAGTTGCCTGTCTAGCCGCACTGATGAGCTGTGAAACAGCGAAACAGCACTGTATGTGGTTGACTATATATATATATATATATATATATATATATATATATATATATATATACGAGATTTTTTTAATACACTATGAATTACTAATGTACTTTTATGTTAATCTTCTCTGATTAGTTCGATATGATTTAAAAGCACACACACACACACACACACACACACACACATATATATATATGAGATTTTTTTAAAATACATGATACATATTACGATATGATTTAAAAGCATCAGGATATCGAACAAATGCTTTATTTAAATATTTTACTTTCATCATTACCTTATTTACTCATTACTTTATTTAATAATTATCTTATTTAATCATTATCGTATTTAATCATTATCTTATTTAATCATTACCTTATTTAATTATTATCTTATTTAATCATTACCTTATTTAATCATTATCTTATCTAACCATTATCTTATTTAATCATTATCTTATTTAATCATTACCTTATTTAATCATTATCTTATTTAATCATTACCTTATTTAATCATTATCTTATTTAATCATTACTTTATTTAATCATTCTTATTACCAAGCTTGAAACTGGCGGTATATTATTTTATGGTAACGCAATCTATAAGTAAAAACTTCGGACATAATGCTCCCGTAAAACATATACAAAGGGCATGTGCTATTCACATGCAGCATACGAACTATTTGGAAGGGGAAGGAGTTTCTTTTATCAAACATTTTATAGATAACTACTCTATCCTCAACTTTTATATCTAAATCCAAATATGCAGCTGGTGTTCCTCTGTTAACAATTTAATTCCAACTCCTTTAGATATATCAGATGTTTTTTTTCACATTCCTTGTAATCATTGATCTTTGAAAATTGTGTTCTAAAGATATCATGTTTTGAAATCCAGGGCGACGTTGTGCCTCTAACAGTATTTCCGTCTATTAACGCGAGAGAAATAAAATTAAAACTGTAAGTTGAAATTTACAATCAAAATTTATTGTTCGACTGAATACTCCAAAAACAATGTACAAAATCCTTATTCCGAGGAGTTTCACAGAATGCTATTCTTGCTATTCTTCTCATCAGAGGACATAAAGAAATCAGCAAATTATATTTGTAATAATGCTAGAATTTGCTAGTGAAGGCATTAAGTGAAACCGCAATTTATTGTAGTCGTAAATTCTCAAGAAAAACAAGTGAAAATATGTTGGATATGTAAAATAATAATAATAATAATAATAATAATAATAATAATAATAATAATAATAATAATAATAATAATGATAATAATGATAATAATAATAATAATAATAATAATAATAATAATAATAATAATAAGCTCTAATCTCTATTACGTAATGAACTTTTTTCATTCGGTTGGGATTAAATTATCTATATATAAATACTGGTTTTTATATTAGTTTCAATGAGCACTCCTTAATAATCACACGAATTTAGAGTGCTCAATAGAATGATTTTTGTGTAATAAACAGATTATATATATATGTATGTATATATATATATGCATATATATATATATATATATATATATAATCTGTTTCTTTCTTTCTTTAAGGCATTGTTAATCCACATTAATAAACCAACGATTAACCAGACTCAAAATGAAAGTGCCTTTGAGTATTTTAGTGACTTTAATCGTCTTTTCATTTCATCTCGCTATTTTCATTTTTCAATTTAATTTTTTATTTTTTATTTTTTATTTTTTACTACTCGCCTGAGGATGATCAATGGAGGTCGAAAACGTCCGCGATTATGGGAAATTTCTTTTTTCACTCGAAAAAAACGTCTAGAAAATGGTCTGCCGGTAGTCGAATGGAAAATAATAAGACAAGCTACCACGTGTAGGCATTTAGACGACCCATATAAATTATGCCTTCATGAAAAATTTGCTATCCTGTACTTTAAAGAACCCCAAAATCTATTAAACTGTAGAAGAGAAATAGCAAATAACTGTGTTCACAAAATAAAATTTACTCTAGGATAGCGATACAAAATAGTTTTTAAACTAACAAAAACAATAGAAAATAAACAAATAAATAAATTAAATAAACATGAATATACATAAACGATAAAACATATATGTATGTATATATATGTATATATATGTGCATATATGTATGTACACATATGTATATTTATATATAAACTAACAAAAAAAAAGAAAAGAAAATGTCTGCCTTAAACCACTAAACTAGTTTTAAAACAGATCCTTTGTTCGATAAAATGCATGCCCATTGGCTGATAGGAAGGGGCGCGGTGGATACTAGAAAGCTGATTGGCTAACTAAATCCTCAATAGAAGAAGACCATATAAAAACGATAAACAACCACAGAATTCGCGCATAAGCCTGATGAATCCTAGAGTGGATGAAACGCCGAATATTCAGTGTAGCTTAATCGCCATATATGTTTTATAAATTACTACTATATATATATATATATATATATATATATATATATATATATATATATATATATATATATATATATATATATATAAATAAAGGGGTGGTCACCAACAATGTGTATTTTTTAACATTATTTTATTATTCCGTGTCTTGGTTTTTCATTGAGAATTATGTTTAGATCATTGTAATAATGTTTTTAAATCATTGGAATCATTTTTAACGCGTTTCAGACGTTCTGTGAAGCGTCCTCTTCAGAAATTATTTTCAAAATGCGTTGGAGATGTAAAAATCGCATTTTGGTAGTTCATTTGAAATGTTTCCAAGAGGTGGAAACGTGTAAGTGCCTACTATTCATTGGAATGTTCAATTTTTATTACTGTTTATATATATATATATATATATATATATATATATATATATATATATATGTATATATATATATATATATATATATATATATATATATATATATATATATATATATATTAGTTTATTTAAATACAAATTGTCCCCCAAAAGTTGCAGGGTCCAAACCCTTTTAAATACTTATAGTTTTAAGTAATCTTTTATTTCTATTTGTAACGGTTATCTTTAAGAAGACTTTAAAACACGTCTTATTATATTCTTTTTTGTTTTACACCAAAAGGCTTTAGATTCTAAAAAAATCCACGAAATTATTTTTATCGTCTGCAAAAGTTAGATCTACGGTATTATTTATGTCAGGAGTAACTGATAAAGAAGAGATATCACAGAGAAAGAGTGAGAAAGAGAGAGAAAAAGAGAAACTAAGTGATAGAGATAGATGTACTAGAGAGAGAGAGAGAGAGAGAGAGAGAGAGAGAGAGAGAGAGAGAGAGAAAGTCATAGAGACGGGATGGAAAAATGGTAATACAGAAAAAAAAATGTCAGAGAGAGGAGGAGAGGGAGAGAGAGATAAAGAGTAAGATAGAGATAGATTCTGCGTGTGTGCATAGCCGATGCATCGAGAAGCACTGTTACAAAGGCCTTTCTATTTGAATGCCGTGTCGTAAAATGTGTTTACAAGCGAATCAAATGGTCCGTTTCGTTGGTTGAGATTAATTGCTGTGGGCGCGCTACTTGTGTCCTCCTCGGTGGTCGA
>NC_136513.1:35555497-35562997 GCF_053919585.1 Euprymna scolopes
GTTAACCTCCCTCCTCATATTAAGAATGGCTTTCAGCATGATTCTTACAATAGTGCTACCAAAGTTTATTGAGAGCTGCTCAATATTCTGGCTTAATGGATCATTTAGCAAGGAATGAAGATGGTTATTCTCGTGTACCAGTAATTCTACCATCTACATTTACAGGAAGTCCTAGGAATCTACAACAGCTTTATCAAGATGCAATGGCAGTTTTCTGTGACCTATTCATTACTCACACGTGTAATCCAAAATGTCCTGAAATATTAAACAACTTGGGATCATCAGAACTTTCACAAAATCGATGTCAACAATGTCACACAGTTTTTTAAAATTCACAGTCTAACTCCCCAGAACCTGCTGACTGACCACTATTCTCACTCCAAGCAGCTGATCGACGTCCCTGTCACCGCCTCAATCATCACCAGCACTTCCTGACAATATCAACAGCATCAGTTACGATCGCATTGACCTTCAATAAAAGTTTAAACTAAAGTTCTTTGTTTGTTCTACTTGCTTCCATACATTAATTTTTGTAATATAACAATAAGGAATTTCTTACTGATGTGTTTTGAAAGATTTTAACTACCGTGGAATTTCCACGGGTCCTGCTAGTTATTATTATTATTATTATTATTATTATTATTAGTAGTAGTAGTAGTAGTAGTAGTAGTAGTAGTCGTATTATTATTATTATTATTAATAGTAGTAGTAGTAGTAGTAGTAGTAGTAGTAGTAGTAGTAGTAATAGTAGTAGTAGATCACAAGGGAGTTTTCACACAGGTCTTCAGAGATCTTTCTCTGATAACAGCCTGTGGTGTACCCTGGAAACTGAGTGACAACAAGTCTTACCAGGTTTCCAGTACTCTTCACCTCTTTCGATAACATTTGCAATAAAATTTGCATTATCGCAACAGCTGCTTGCTATTGATTTCTCGTGGGCAAAAGCTATTGGTCTTTGCTGGAATTTGTGTGGTAAAAAAGCCTCACCAAGGTCCTAGTTCTCTTTGCACATATTGGGCTGAGGTCTGATCAGTTCATCGGTCTTTCCTTTCTCTTTGACCCTACTTTGTTATTTTGTCTCGCTATTTTTTTTTCTGGGGGGTGTCAGTGATGTTGCATTGGGGGAATAAGGGTAGGGCTGGGTTAGATAACTTATATATATATATGCAGTTTCAGTGTTCTTGGTTCCATCAGGTTTTGGCTTTGCAGCAGTTTGTCTGGCCCGCGCTTGTTGCTCCTGTCTGTTAGTTTCCACATTCAAAGGTTTTTCCTAATATTTCAGCTGTTTTCATGATTGTTGTTTTTTGTATTTTTCTAGTAATTCCTTTGATTCCAATTTCTCCCATTCTTTTTTCAAAGTTTTTTTTACAGGATTGTTCCTAGTTCTCCTACTATTATGGGTATTATTTTGATTTTCTTCATCTTTCAATCCGTTTCAGCTCTCTGGCTAGCTCGGTGTATTTGCTCCATTTCTCCTTTTCTTTGATATTCACCCTGTGGTCAGCTGGAACAGCAAAGCCCACGATTTGACAGGATTTTTATTATTATTATTATTATTATTATTATTATTATTGAAAACGAGGCTACATCAAAGAGAGATAACTCTTTTATTCTCGTCCAGGATTGCCAGACTGACATTTTTTAAAATAAAACTTTACGAATTTGGCCAATTTTGAAACAGTTTTTCCTTCGGAAATTGTATTTGGTAATTTTCAAAACGTAACGTACAGACTAAGAAAGAAAGAAACAAACAGAATATTATAGAACCGTTTTTCTCATTCTCCCGGTTTTCTTCTTTCTTATTTTTCTTTTTCTTTCACCTTTATTATTTTTTATTTCTTTTTTATTTCTAGATTTATTTTGCTTTCTCTCTTCCAAGCTTTTATGCTTTCTTTTTTTCTATTTCATTGAAATAAATAGTTTTTTTATCTCCTATTTTTTTCTTCTTTTATTTCTTTTTTCTGTATTCCTTATATTCGTTTTTCTCTCTTTCTTTTCATTTTTTTTCTTCATTTCTTCCTCTTTATTCCCTCTTTCTTTCTTTTTGTCTATTTCTTTCTTTGTAATTTCTATATATTTCCTTTTTCTTTCCTTTTCCTTTCTTTCATTCGTTCTTTCTTAATTTTTCGTTTTTTCCCTTTATTATTTCTTTTTCTTTCTCTCCTGTTTCTTAAAGACTAGCAAAAGATTTGAAAAAAAAAAAACAAGAAAAATATACGAAAATAATTATTTAAAAGGATTTAAACTGTTGAAATAAATACATATCTACTTACAGTAAAGTAATTAAATATCGTGTTTGACTATATGGTTAAATGTTAGTTTTCCTCGTTTAGAACTGCTTTAAGGCTTTAACATCCGCTCATTTTGCGACCAATTTTCAAACAACTTTTACAATTCATAGGTCACCTTCTCAGCTATATTTTGATATAAAAATGTTCAATTTTCGTTCATTAGAACAAAAGTTATAATAAAATTAATGGTGTTCAAAAGTCCCCAGAATTAGTAAGGAACATAAGAGACGGTTTCTTCTGATTGGCTGCTTGTACCATAGCAACGTTTTCAACATTGATGTTTTAGAGACAATATCTTCTGATTTGTTGTTGGCTACAATAGCAAGTTTTTCGTCGCCGACACCTTCATAAATCATAGCAGGGATGTCGCTCGCATGCCATCTTATTTCGGTTATATATAGAGAGTTAAAAGTGATGCTCTTTGCCTTGCTAGGGCTGATAATATTTCGCTTACGACGTCACCAATTAATTATGTTTCTCTCTTTTTTGTCCCTTTCTGTTTATTTACTTAATTACGTCTTTTATTTGATTTTTTTATTTAGTCAATTTAAGATATTGGCAATAATTATTTATGGATTGTTGACAAGGCGTATGCTATTGAACACCAAAAATAAAATATTATTTCAAAACAAAGTCTGGAAAAATCATGGATTACATAGAAAAATGCGAGCATGAAAAGTAATATGGTTAAGATTAAGCATAGAAAAGTAAAAGGGCTAGTTGTTAAAACTGGAAAAGAAAAGACAAGATATTCTAGTAAAATATATAAGAAATTTATAACTCAAAATATTGCAGTATTAATTAAGAATTGATTATATAATGTTATTTTTTTTAAGTAACTATTAATACGGCAATGTTTTAAGTTATAAATTTATTATATATTTTTATATAATATCTTGTCTTTTCTTTTCCAGTTTTAACAACTAGTCTTTTACTTTTCTATGCTTTATCTAAACCATATTACTTTTCATGCTCCCATTTTTCTATGTAATATATATATATATATATATATATATATATATATATATATATATATGACTACTTCATTTAATCACATAAATAAATATACGAAAGTATAATTTATGCGTAAACATAAAGTATTTACTTCAACAGTGCTCAATACATATATAGAGCTAGGTTATAAGTTATAAAAATATATACGCCAATTAAGCTACACAGAATATTCTGCGTTTCACCCACGCTAGGATTCGTTAGGCATGGCAATTAAGCTACACAGAATATTCCGCGTTTCATTCACGCTCGGATTCGTTAGGCATAAGCCTAACGAATCCTAGCGTGGATGAAACGCAGAATATTCTGTGTAGCTTAATTGCCATATATATTTTTATAACTTACTACTATATATATATATATATATATATATATATATATATATATATATATATATATATATATATATACTAGCAGGCCACCCGCAAAATACGCATGAATATTATATTTTAATTTATGCAGATACTGAGATATGTGCGTGCGAGAATTCTGTTTTTATTTTTGTGTTTTTCTTTAATTCTAAACAGTAAACTTCTGGAAGTAAAAAAAAATACTCGAGCTGAGATCGAAACCAAAACCTAAGGATAGTGAGCCAAGTACGATAACCATTAGGCATGCTTCACACGTTGTTAAAATTGTTTTTAACCTACTTATTCTTAACATAAGGAATCTATCATGTCATTTATGCATGCGCATTCGTGAAACAGATTAAATTCCGATGCCCACCCCCCAAGTACCAATGTTTTTAACTTCGATCACTTAAGCAGCTTTTTTTTCCGGGAAGAAAATTGATTAAAATGTTTTCCAAATGTCTAAATACTCTATATACCAAATTTCAAGTCTGTAAATAAAAAATTCTTTGAGTATATAGGTTGAGAATTGTCCTCACACACACACACATTCTCACTTTTATGGATATAATAGTTGAACTCGGGAGTCTGTACAAAATTTCGGATGGAGCCCTTTATAAATTCCCCGAGAATAGCATACTCTCATTCTTCCAGCCATGACTGGGTAGACGTCCTAAGTATATTGCAGATGGATTTTAAATGTCACATGTCATGAGGATCGAAACTTCAGCCTTTAGAAGAGTGTAACTTACAGCCGAGTACGTTATCCCCTACGTCCTGGGTCACTGCGGACTATTCTGGTATGGATTTTATGAATAAATAACTGAATTCGCTCCGAAGTATCGCAAACAAAAATTAATTTTAAAATGACATCTACGTAAACACGAATGACTTGAATGCTTAAAAAACCTGGAATCCTTAAAAAAAAACTTGAATGATCTGGAGAATGACTTGAATGGCTTTGAGACTGACTGGTTGTAAAGTGGGTGATCATTTAACATTAAATTAATACAGAAAAGTGACCCCCTACTTTATATCACAATAAGTACGGCATGTAATAAGAACAGATACTACACTTTGATCTTGGCCAAAGGGCCAAGAAAAGGGTATTTATTTGCTCTCCCACCGAGCAAATTAGGCACAAGGCCGATTTTTAATGTGAGGAGTGAAGGGGAAATGGGGACCAACTCACCGGGGAGTAGGGGAGCTGGATAGTGACAATTGGTATGAAGGGTTGCCCCTACATTGCCCAAGGTCTTATATGTGGGGTCAGTATTTATTTGCTCCCCCACCGAGCAAATAAGGCACAAGGCCGATTTTTAATGTGAGGAGTGAAGGGGAAATGGGGACCAACTCCCCGGGGAGTAGGGGAGCTAGATAGTGACAATTGGTATGAAAGGTTGCCCCTACATTGACAAAGGTCTTAAATGTGGGGTCAGTATTTATTTGCTCCCCCACCTGAGCAAATTAGGCACAAGGCTGTTTTTTTAATGTGGAGGGAGAAGGGGAGAGGAAGGGAAAAGAGGACCAGCTCCCGAAAGGTGGGAAATGGGAGCTGGATAGTGATTTGCCAGCTGGCCCAAGTAGGGTTGCCCCTACATGGACCGGAAGATTGCCACAAGGGCAATGGTTTTTACTTGCAGCATCTGCCGGAACAGATACTACACTTTAATCCCGACCCAAAGGCCAAGAAAAACTTTTAAAAAACTAAGAACAGCATCTATTAACAACAGACCTTTCATCTTAACCAAAAAGACCAAGTACAAAAGTGTTACGGACAGACCGACAGAACGACAGACCGACCGACCGACCGACCGACCGAACGACGGAATGATTTATAGAGTCGCCTGCACCAGACTAAAAATGGACGTTTTAACCGATTTCGATGCAAATGAATTATGAGAGTCTGAAGCATTCGTTAACCATCATTCAGTTCTGGGCAACATCGGGTCTCTCTGCTAGTTGTTGTATATGTCCTCGTGCTGTCATAATTGATCCTGCTTATCTACGTATCCATTAAAAAAAAGTGTTTATCTTTTCTCTATTTCACCCGCCTCCAATAAGGCACGTAATTATGGTGTTCGGGACAAGTCAGATAAAAGCAGGTCAAAGGTAACTGGATAATGCGCACTGGAGAAGGAGAAACAGACTTATCCGCCCCTGTCTTTTTTTTTTTTTTTTTTTTTTTGAAGCTAAGAGATTTCGATGTCACTCCACTGATCTTCTGCCGAGGTTTGTCCGTAACACTTAGGAGTTGACACCGGGGTCGTGAGTAATGCAATGACCACGGAAATCCCTCTTCCTTGACATGTCTTTCCTATCCCCTACCCTGCCTGGTCAATCTGTGAGCGTTCGTTGACCATCAAACCCTGCTGAATGTATCTAACGGTAACACACAATGTAAAGGACCAACGTATGGAAAGGGACATGGCATGTCTGTTTCGGATCATAGAATGACACGCGATCTCAATTCGGAAGTGGCTGAATAGAGTATCTATCGACCCTAAGTCCATTCAAATTTATCTATGTGTCTGTTCGCATCTATCTTTCTATCCATCTATCTACCTAACTCTCTCTTTCTCTCTTTCTCTCTCTCTCTCTCTTTCTCTCTCTCTGTCTCTCATTTTCTGAGTATCTTCATATCTAGCTATTTAACTATGTACGTATGTATCTATCTATCTCTCTATATATCTGTCTTATTGTCTGTCTATCTGTCTATCTATCTATCTATCAGTATCTTTCTCTCTCTCTCTCTCTATCTATCTTAGTATCTTAGTATCTTCATATCTATCTACCTTTATATCTATCTATCTATCTATCTATCTATCTACGTCTATTTATCTATATTATATTTCTTATAGTTCTCTTAGTCTGTTTGTCTGTCTGCGTGCCTGCTTCACATCCTCTCAGAAACTACTGAGCCAGTTTGACAGGAATTTTGTATGGATCTTTGTTGTGATAAGGTGCAGCGAACTAAACACTAACAAAACTAATCAGAAGAAAAGGAACTCATCAACTTTAAAAGAAAATCAATAAATATGTGAATGATTACAAAAACTGAAAATCGGAATGATATTGCAATTATGTTTTGTTTTAGTTACGCCATCTTTTAATTCTAATGTAGAGCCACCTACGCGAAATTCACGTATTTATAAATTGTATTCATATTATTGTAATTAACATAAAAATATCACATTTAATATTTTATTAATGTATTATCCTAATTAGTCTATCTTTATTTTCTTACATAATATTGATAACAGTAAAATCCAGAATGTATGTACTCATGTTTATTTTATACGAAACTAATTATCAAATTTGTTGATTGGTATAAGATAATTGCTGTTGATTAGTTTGATCTATGTTTTGCTTTATTATAATCTTCTTTTATTACAGGAAAAAATATGTTTATTACGTATATTTCTATGTTCAAACAGATTCCTAATGTTGCTATTTAGTTAGTTTTAATTAACCATTTTTTTTTTTACATAAATATGAGATATTTCTTAATTTTATTTCAATACATTGGTTTACTTTACCATATCCAATCGCAGAATCATTCATGTGTCAATTTGTCAATTTACAGCATGTTAAAATGTTCAATGTTAAAATGTTCAATGTTTAAAATGTTCAATGTTTAAAATGTTCAATGTTTAAAATGTTCAATGTTAAAATGTTCAATGTTAAAATGTTCAATGTTTAAAATGTTCAATGTTTAAAATGTTCAATGTTAAAATGTTCAATGTTTAAAATGTTCAATGTTTAAAATGTTCAATGTTTAAAATGTTCAATGTTTAAAATGTTAAATTCTTGACAGCATATGTCAATTATTTTCAGATTTATGTAAT
>NC_136513.1:35565497-35600497 GCF_053919585.1 Euprymna scolopes
CACTGACGAATCCTACAGTGGAAGATACGCAGAATATTTAGTGTAGCTTAGTCGCCATATATATTTTATAAATTACTTACTATATATATATATATATATATATATATATATATATATATAAACTGAGAGAGAGGGGGGAAATAAATAGATATGTTTGTGGGTGTGTGCGACAATCTCTAATATCTCAGCTTCAGATGGTATGCACAGCATAGATTATAGCATTACAATCAATGCCTTATCAACAAATTCCAAAAATACTAAAAAGAAAGACAAAAGATTTCAGTAATTGTATCAGCTTCCACTGAGCATGCGTGTTACATGAAATGCAAATGGTGGACTTGGATGTCGACAAGGCAATCAGTTCTTATTTAAAGTAGTTCTTGATTAGCTGAAATATGGTTGTTTAAACACATTTGAATAATTACCATTAGATTAATTAGGAAGGTCTGGCAAATTGGGAATAAAAATGCTCGAACCGGGAGAATGCGTAAACACCGAATACGAAACTCTCATTTAGAAACAACTTTACTTGTTTTCTTTGCCCGAAGGAATGAATTATAAAATATGAAATAAATTCACAAAATAAAAGAACATAGCAATATGGAAACATGTATATGAGATAAAAAGCAATAAAAATTAAACGAAGCATTTAAATGTTCAAATGTGTGAGATTTTTTATAATGTTTTTTTTTTAAGTATTTTAAATATTTATTCTGATTGAATAATATTGACTGATTACTTTTACCACTACACGTGCCTCGTCTCCCTTGGAGCAGAAACGAAAAAAGTGCATATATATATATATATATATATATATATATATATATATATATATATATATATATATATATATATATACTAGCGGAGGAGCCCGGCTTGCCCGGCTTGCCCGGTCGCAAAATACGCTTAAATACGATATTTTAAATTACGCAGATTTTGTATTTATCATTATAGAATCAATTATTTAATATTATAGTGTACTCAGTATATAGTCATGAATTCAAAAGTAAAAAAAATATATATATATATACATATATATTATTTTATTTTATTTTATTGCCGTTTTATATGTTTACTTACACATGTTTCCGCTACCGAATCGTATCAACGATCCAGTAACTTCTGCCTAAAGTTACTGGATTGTTGATACGATTCGGTAGCGGAAACATGTGTAACTATACGGATAAAACGGTAATATAATAAAAAATAAATGTATATTTGCTCTGCAATAGTATTGAGCACCTTCTTCAAGTTTTCACTATTTACCATTTTTACTATATATATATATATATATATATATATATATATATATATATATATATATATATATATATATATAACTTCAGTGTCATTAACTGGAATCGAAACCGAAACCAAACCATAACAAAACGTAGTTCCATGGTTGAAATTATGTCTACAAGTTAAGCAAAAAGCGAAGTTTATGTGTACTAAATGTAGTGGACAGTGGAAAGGGGTGTAAATTTTAAGAAAGATATTTCATAAAACATATGATTTGAGTGCCATCTGTTGGAATCAAAACCGAAACCAAAACATAGTTTCATGATTCATACGATTTGTTCAAGTATAGCAAAGACTTAAGGTTATTTATACTCAGTATGGCTGGACTGTGGAAAGGAGTGTAATTTTTTTTTTTTAATCCAAGCTGGTTTTCATGACAACAATTTTTTGATAGACGAGATGCAGGGGGCGGTCGAACAATCCACAGAGTTTTATAATTAAAGTAGCAGGCAGCCCAGCATTATCCGGTCGTGAAATACACTTAAATATGATATTTTGATTAATGTAGATTTCGCATTTAATTATTGTACTAACCTGGGTGCCCGGCCTAGCCCGGTGTTTGGAGATGTGTGTTGGCAAAAAAAAAAAAAAAAAAAAAAAAAAGTGGTAGTAGGCAGGCAAGCTCGAACCCGTACCGCTAAGAGGAAAAGAACGTGAAATAAAAACGTGACGGCTTTGCTGTTGCGTCCATCGTCGTATGTACGTTTAAATTAAGGCTAGTCAATCGAAAAGGTATGTCTTTCGAAAATATCGGCGAATAAAGCGAACCCTCCCCGTAGAAAAGTGCCCAGTTGAGGGTGAAGGAATTAATGTTTTTGACCAAGTTTTCGTTATTTGTCGTCCGAAGGGACGAGCTTCAAAACGATACTGATCTCGTGAAAATCTATCCATCTATCCTCTTCGTCGAAAGTTTTAGCCAGACATACAAACATACATACATACATACATGCATTTAAACAGACAGGTGAGATTTATATTATAGAAGATTAGATTGGACCCATTATATAGTAATGGTTTAAAATGTTTGTTTTTTTAAATGACTCGTGCGCGACCACCGAGAATCGAAACCAAAATGTTTAGCTTACGATTTACGTTTTCCTTTGACCTTAATGTCTGAGCGATGAAGAAAGGTTTTCTTCGAGGCTAAAATTTTAAACATAAACCAATAGCTATTACTTTACGCATGCATATTTGTAATGCCGATGTTCGACCTTCACCTGGTAAATTCCATTCTTTTAATTTCTACACTTCTCACCGATAATCCACGACTAAAACCCAAATATAAAGTTTCGCATTGGTCGAATACCCTATATATTAAGTTTCATGTATGTAGACTAAAAACTAACAGAGGAGTTTGGTAGGCAATTTTTTTTAAACAAACATATGTGCGCATTCATATATTGAAAGCGGTTTCTGTTTATTATAACCCTTTTACACAAGTGTAAACAATGTAGAATATATGCATTGACATAATTACACGTAATAGTTAACTAAAGATGATCATCCCATCAGAAAAGCGAAAAAAAAACTAATAGGGAATTAATTACTATGAATGTTTAAAAGAATATGGAAATAAGCTAGATCTTTTGCAGATGAATACAATTCCATAACCCATATATAACAAAGTTGTATTTTCTTTTTAAATAAGTAGAAAAAAGGGGGGTTTTAATATGAATATCAATACACAAAAAACAAATTTATAGGAATGTAGATAGATACATACATACAGCAGGTCGCCAGGCGTTGCCCAGTCGTAAAATAAGCTTAAATATGATATTTTAAATTATGAAGATTCCGTATTTATTAGCATAAAGCAAAAAAAAAAAAAATAGATTATAATATTGTACCCAATATATATAAGAGATTTCAAAAAGTGAAAAAAAAAAATGACTTGTGTGCCATGGGATAAAATTGGACCAAAACAGACAAGTCGCCAACAGCATTCCTTAGCTAATGAACCACGCCTTTACGCATGAAATATATATATATATATATATATATATATATATATATATATATATATATATATATATATATATATATATATATATATATATATATATATATATATATATATATGATGAGAAATATGGAAATAGTATTCCGACAAAATAGAGAAATAAAAAGGAACAAATCGTATTATGTATTCATCAACGTCTGGAAGAGGAAGTCTCGAAATAAAGACGAAACGTTGATGAATAAATAATACGATTTGTTCCTTTTTATTTCTCTATTTTGTCGGAATACTATTTCCATATTTCTCATCATATATATATATATATATATATATATATATATATATATATATATATATATATATATATAAATGCTCCTCATCTTGAGTTGAGCATATTGAGAAGTGATACACGAATTACCATTAGCGTATAAGCGATGCTCTTTGTGTAAACAAATCGAGCTTAGGTATTTCGGACGATGTCAAAACATCGTTAAACTCACGACTCGCTCAGCAGCCGCCGATAGCGTAGTGGTTAGGAGCCTTGACTGTCGTACAGACGGGCGGGTTTCAATCCTGATTTGAGGTAGTTGCCTTTCTAGCCGCACTGATGAGCTGCAAAACAATACTGCATGTGGATGACTATATATATATATATATATATATATATATATATATATATATATATATATATATATATATATATATATCGGAATGCGTATGACAATTATCGGAAATAAATATTCGAAAAATTTGAAGAAAGAAGGAAGTCCGACTTTGACGAAAGTTAAAACCTTTATACAATTTGCATTTGAGAAGTTTTATAACCGCACAACAGCCTATAAAAACAACTGCAGGATTTTTATAAGACCGGGGCGCGTTCGAAATGAAGGTTTATTTTAGAGCACAATTGAACAATAGCACTTGACTTTTGTATGTTTAACTTTAATTCTAAGGAACATCTAAAAAAATATTTTCATACAACCAACAGTTTGTTCTTTGATAAGACAAGGTCGCGTTCGAAACGGTTGTTTCTCTTTAGAGCACCATTAAACCATGACACCGTTGACTACAATGTATTTTGAACTAAGTCACTGCGGGGAAACGTGAAGCTTATTTCAGGGACACTGCGGTGGGGGGGGGGGTCCCGAACTAGAGCGCGCAATAAATCGGTTTGATTAAAAAAAATGGGCGATTTCACAAATTTTGATGACAATAAAAGTATAAGAAAGCGGAGCATTTGTTGATTGAATCCCGGACAACGTCAGGTCTCCCTTCTAGTACAGTGTATTTATGTTTTTTCAGCATGACAACTACTTTGAAACGACCAAGTGGGCATTAAAAATCACCGCTGATTAACACCGCATCATGCCACGAGGGAGCAAAAAAGATGTTGAAAATACTGTGCCTATTCTGACGAAGATGTGTTTACGGCGAAAAGTTTGATTTATAAATAAATAAATGTTTATTTATTTTTTTATATTGGATTTCTTTTAAAATGTTTAATTTATTTATTTATTTGATTATTTATTTATTTATTTGATTATTCATTTATTGATTTTTATTTTTTAATTTGTTTATTTATTTGTTTATTTATCTATTTGTTTATTTATTTATTTATTTATTTATTTGTTTATTTGTTTATTTATTTATTTATTTGATTATTTATTTATTTGTTTATTTATTTATTTGTTTATTTATTTATTTGATTATTTATTTGTTTATTTATTTGTTTGTTTATTTGTTTGTTTATTTATTTGATTATTTATTTATTTGTTTATTTATTTATTTGATTATTTATTTATTTGATTATTTATTTATTTGTTTATTTATTTATTTGTTTATTTATTTGTTTATTTATTTGTTTGTGGATTTGTTTATTTATTTATTTGATTATTAATTTATTTGTTTATTTATTTATTTGATTATTTATTTATTTGATTATTTATTTATTTGTTTATTTATTTATTTGATTATTTATTTATTTGTTTATTTATTTATTTGTTTATTTATTTATTTGATTATTTATTTATTTGTTTATTTATTTATTTGATTATTTATTTATTTGTTTATTTATTTCTTTGTTTATTTATTTATTTGATTATTTATTTGTTTATTTATTTGTTTGTTTATTTATTTGATTATTTATTTATTTGATTATTTATTTATTTGTTTATTTATTTATTTGATTATTTATTTATTTGTTTATTTATTTATTTGTTTATTTATTTATTTGTTTGTTTATTTATTTATTAATTTGTTTATTTATTTATTAATTTGTTTATTTATTTATTTGATTATTTATTTATTTGTTTATTTATTTATGTATTTATTTGTTTATGTATTTGTTTGTTTATTTATTTATTAATTTGATGATTTATTTATTAATTTGTTTATTTATTTATTTGATTATTTATTTATTTATTTGCTAATTTATTTTTTTTATTTGTTTATTTATTTATTTGTTTATTTATTTATTTGTTTATCTATTTATTTGTTTATTTGTTTATTTATTTATTTGATTATTTATTTGATTATTTATTTGATTATTTAATTGTTTGTTTGTTTGTTTATTTATTTGTTTGTGCGCTGTTATCCTCATCTTTATAGTTGTTGTTTCACAACGTTTCGACCAACTATTCCTCTAGCCTTGGTCAGGTTGGTAACCGTGCCGGGATAGAAATGATGAATTTCTTAACTGTATCCTCAGTAATTACTGCCTTCCATAGTTGTTGTTTACCACCTGACGAAGGCTGAAAGAATAGTTGGCAGAAACACTGTGAAACAACAACTGGAAGATAAGGATATTAGACCGCAAATAAATAAATAAATAAATGTTTATTTAGTTAAAAAAAAAATCTGCGGTGAAGTTGCTTACTAAACTTACATTTTGAATTCATACTTAAACAACGCGTTTATCACGGAGAAAACAAACCTTCATACATAAAGAATTATATTCTTTATGTACAGTATACATGTAAGTGTACCTTGCATTACTACATCAACTCATATTGTACAGTAAAGCTCAATATTTTTTTATTTGTCATTACCTTACTCTGATGTCTTGTGCTGAATGGAGTCAGTCAGTGATGCATAGTTCGGGCAGTAGCTGCTAATCGCCAGCCTCAAGCAGACTTGTGGATATTAGGTTGGTGCAAAAATAATGTCGTTTCTTGACGTTCTACTACATATATAAAAACGACATTTTTTTTGCACCAACCTAATACTCATCTGTCATGGTGGAGTGGTATTTGGACTTAAGGATCTTCATATGGGAAAATGCTAACTCACATAAATAAGTGGAGCCAAATAATGCAGTCAAGAAGCACATTTCGTGATGTTAGGGTACTTGTCATCTGGGAGTAAGTTTAGAATTATCTATGAGCTCTGGCCTTCAGTTGAATGTCAGTTTGAAGGGTCAAAATTTCATCCCCCCACCTTAAAAGAGTTTGGGTGAAACAGTGTTATAATTTTCGATACGAGTGAGACAACCCCAGCACCTCCCTGGGAGTAGTAGCACGTACATGTATCGACTGATCAGACAATTGTCAATTTACTGTATATATATATATCAGGCACATAATACACACACATACACACACACACACACACACATATATATATATATATATATATATATATATATATATAAATATATATATATATATATATATATATATATATATATATATATATATATATATATATATATATATATATAAACAACAGCTTCATGGTAAGCGGCTGATGATACCCGTTTTCTATTTACAAAATTTTAGTTAAGGTTTTCTCTTTTCATCCTTACGTAGTTAAATTCTGTTTTAAAAGTGAAGACTTTTGCGAACTCGGCTTATGCAAATGCTAAGTCTATTCCTATTTGACAATTTTAGTAAAGGCTTTTTTTTCTTCTTCTGTATATAAATGAATTCTCTTTGGTCATTATAAACATTTTAAAAGTCGGATTATGTAGGTGCTAAGTCTGCGATAGGTTAAAGTTAATATATTTTTTTTCCATCCGGGAATTTAAACTGCATTCTTTATTTTTATTTTTGCATTTTTTAAATTTTTTTATTCAAAGCTTCTCTAGACTATATATATATATATATATATATATATATATATATATATATATATATATATATATAGCATGCACTGTATATATAGTATGCACTATCAAGCTGCGTACATGACTGCTCTTGTGTCTCTCAGCTTTGCTGCGAGGTTCAGAAAATTTGCCAAATCATGGCGTGAGAGCTTTTAGCAGAGATGTGTCATTTGTCGTTTGAGCTGATCATATTGATCACAGTTTTATCTTTTCCTCGCAGTTCTAGATTAGGGCTATTCAACGTGTGGTCCAGATCAGTTAAAAAAAAATATCCAGCAGCGATGGTCATTTAGTTGGTTGTAATCAGTAGGGCTATGCCAACAGCATATTCTTTTCCTTGTTTTGATTCTCAGGTACATATCTATTGATATTTTATATGTTTTTATATAGACGGATGTGGTTCTCGGTTGATTAACTGTGTCTAACTGTGTCGGATATATACTTGAGAGTCAAAAGAATAAAAAGGATATTTTGTTATCACAAAAAAAAAACTACCTGATCTCCGTCAAAAACTCCTGAAATCTGCGAAGCAATTTCCTTCAACGTAGCCATGCCACGTCGGTGTCCAAGAACAGCTCAGAATGGTCGCACTCAGCCTTCTCTAGATGTGCATGATGGACAGACTCAGATCAGACGGTTACGATTACAGCTAGAGAGCTACATGTTTTCGTTTCTGTTCGATTGTGAATAAAATATCCAAATAAGCTTATATTTGTAATACAGAAGATCAGATCAACATCGGCACCGTCGGTTTCAAATTCAAACAAAAGGAACCAATATCTGGTCGTGTATATCGGTCCTTCCTCAGCCTCTGTTTATCTGATATATGATAATATATTCACTTTAATTTATATGAAAAAAAAAGTGATGCGGGTCCGATATAGGTGACCATCTATAAGCCCCTATTGTTGAGTGTGCAGTATAATGATGGCAAGTAACTACACAAAAAATAAATTCATCAAGCTGTGTTCATAAGTATATTGCTACTGTTGAAGTAAATACAAACGTATATACATCAATGTTTATCTATATCTTTATATATATATGTGTGTGTGTGTGTGTGTGTGTGTGCGTGTGTGTGCGTGTGCTTGTGTGTGTGTTTGAGTGTGTGCGTGTAGTTACCCAGCAATTCATTTTAAAGGCATGTCTGGTTCAATACTTTCTGCTGATTCTCTCGATTTGTCGAGCATTTCTCTTGGTTGTTATTGTGCAGTGTATAGCCGAGTAATTTCGTGTCGGATATTTTCACTAGAGCGCTTTCAATCCATCCGTGATCGTCACCATATATATATTCACACACACACACACACACACACACACGCACGCACGCACACGCACACACACACACACATATTGGAGAGGAGAGACAACTTTTGTTTGTTTCTCTTACAATCCATTTCTTTCTTTTTGATGGACTAGTTTCTAAACATTCTGTTCGAGTGTAAAAAGAAATTTGTCGTATTCGCGATTGTTTCGACTTCCATAAGCCGTTTTCAGGCGAGTGATGAAAAATAACAAAAAATAGGAAATGAATTGAATGGAAAGACGATTAAAATCGTTTAAAATACTTTTGAGCGTACCATCCGCTTCGTATTGAGCTTGATTAATGAATAGTGTTGGGACGATTAATCGGAATCGGAATCGGAATCATAAAAATCGGTATCGGAATCGGAATCAGAAAAAATTGTATATATTTTCCGATGCCAAAACAATTTCTTTAATTATCTCTTTTTTATTGGATTTTATTTAAAACAAAATTTTCTACAGCTTGTAGTAATAATAAAATAATAAATTGATTTTAATTTTCCAATAAAACTTAAATCTATAAATCATCTTCCAAAGGTGCATTTTCACGTTTAAGAAAATATCTGCACAATTTTCATGTGTTTTTACGATAATCGAAAAAAATAACAACTTTCAAAATCGGAATCGGTAATTGTGTCGGAATCAGAAATTTAGTACGGAATCGGTAGTATCGGAATAAGGGAAAATATTGGAAGCGTCCTATTACTATTAATTAATTTTACGAAAATGAAAATGAATTTTAACAAAATTTTATAATCTCTTACGTATTTATGAATAAACCGATATGTATTATGATGAATTAACTGTAGTAATAAGATTTTAATTTATTACATTTTTATTAATATAATAATTGTAAAAGGAAATACAAGAAAACTATCCTTAGAGCTCGCACCCAACTTAGAAAAATCGACTTATTTGCTTTCTGACAATAGTAAATATTTAAAAATATGTATATTTCTGTGAGAGGCACTTGAATCCTATTTAAACCTATATACTCTTCAAGAATGGTCTTAAAATCGATCTTCAATTGACATTTATTCCATAGATGCTTAATTTTCATACGTTGCCAAAATTAGTTCCCCGGTGCCTAATTTTCCTAAATTCAATTAAATTAAAATAAAAATATAAAATGTGATTTTAATGTTTGTTAATCATTTGGGATTTTATCTATTTTTTGTTTTGTTTTAATTAGATGGTAGGTTTTATCTGGTGTCCTTTTGTCCGATGTGCTTTTGTCCGATGTGCTTTTGTCCGGTCCCCTGATTAACATTGGCAAAGTTTACAAGGAGTTATCAAAAAGTGCGCTTACAAAAACAAACTTTTCATAATGTGAACGTCTTAGCCTCAGATGAATTGGACAGTAATACAATTAATGAATTCCAACCTTACATATCTACATGCGACAACATGTGTTGGTTCATTTCTTATTTGATTTCGATTTATATGTTTGTATTTGTTCAGGTTAATTGGCCATTCACAGTTACACGTGACATAACGTGTTGGCTCATTTGTTCTTCAGTTTATGTGTCTATTAAAACAAAATTTCTGAATGAGAGAAGACGTATTTAGGTGACAATATACAGCAATAAAATCTCAGGCTAATTAAGCACCTGATGTCTTTCTAGAAAGAATTCTGACTAGAAAAATATTTTGGAAATAAATGCCAACAGTAGAATCTTCAGATTCCTACGATATGATAATCGTATATATATATATATATATATATATATATATATATATATATATATATATATATATATATATATGTATATATGTATATATATGTATATGTATATATATATATATGCATATATATATATATATACATATATATATACTAGCAAGATTACCCAGCCCTGTCCATGTGAGGGTGTAATCTATAATCATATGCAACATCATATTAAGTATTTTTTGCTTCAACAGCAATCTTAATATTGTCAACTAGATATCTTACCCACTGAGCTATTTGAATATGTTCATGTTCTTAGCTTAACGACTTTTAATTTATTCATTCCATCGTGTAAAAAGCTTTATCAACTCTTTTAAGGGTGGCTGAAGACGTAGAACTGCATTCATTATTTTCACTATTACTAATAGAAATTATTTTTGGTAAATAACATTTTTTGATTCTGTTCGGTAATTTAGTTTTCAAGTTTCCCATATACTAACAGGACGCACAAGCGACATTGAAAATTTTCCAATATAAAATTTAAGTGTATTTCATTAATTGAAAATTATTTACTGAAATACTTTTTATTTTTGTTTTATTTTTAAACTTATATTCTTATGTTATGCGAAACTTCGAATTGTTTTCTTTGTAAAAGTTTAATATATTATTTTACGAGGTTAAATAATTACTTTTCTTGCCTTTGGTAACATTTATTCGTTTTGTATATATTTTTACCCTTTTTTGCTTTCTTATATAGTCTGGAAAATAATCTATCAAGCGAGAAGAAATAAACAAAAAACTAAATTTAAGAATTTAGAGTGGGAGTCATTTTTACATGTAAATTTAATGTAAAATAAACATTTATATTCGAGTTATTCTAGCGTTTTAGGGCAGTTAAGCAAAAAGTAATTTTCTTGAAAAATTTTTGTTGGTTTTCTATGGAAATTTTTTTTTTTCTGGAAGCTGAATATTTTACCCGCGCTCCACGTAAATTAAAATTATTTTCGAAATTGAAAACTTCAATGGCCACAAAACAAATTGTACTAAATTTGAAGAAAATATAATAAGTTTTACGATTCGATGTTTTCTTCTACATGCATCTCAACAAATGCAGAAAAATGGAACGGAACGCAAATTTTAGCGAAACAAAATTAACGAGTTGACTGTATGGCCTTACATGAAAAAAACTAAGATACTTTTTTCGTTTTACTCCGAAATGGAGGAAACAATAAATAAACAAAAAATAAATAAATAAAAAATAAACAAACGTTATCAAAAGAAAGCAAAGTAACTTTTTTTTTACCTAACTAGATAAGAATTTTAAGTTTTAATTTATTTATTTACATTTTTTCGTACTATTTTTATTCTTAACGAAAATAAAGACAATAAATTGCTTTATTAATTTTTTTTTCCGACTGTTATTCTCATCTTTATTAGTTGTTGTTGTTTTTTTTATCTTTTATCGGTTTTTGTTTATTATTATTATTATTATTATTATTATTATTATTATTATTATTATTATTATTATTATTATTATTATTATTATTGTGAATAAACAAAAACCAATAAAAGACAAAAAAAACAACTAATAAATATGAGAATCGTTTTGAATCGTTTAAGATAAACCAGACTATATTAATAAAGGAAATCCAAAACTATATTAGCAATGTATAAAATGTATTAATAATTACATATACTAAATTTATATATATATAAAAAAAATATATATATGTAAAAATAAAATATGTTTAACCTTTATATATCTAATTTTAAATAAATAAGAATGTAAATATACAAACTACTAATTATAGTGGGGGTGATAAGTAGTTAAATGGATTAATCCTAATCTTATAAATACAAGATTGATAAATTAAAAAATTTACCCATTTTAAATGTGGAAATTGATGAATCGCACAGGTAAGAAATTCATTTTTATACTATGAAAAGGTTAGTAATTGCAATTAAGAATAGGAAATTGGATCAAATGTTTGTAACATGTCTTCTTCCTAAGATTAAGGGTGGTGGTGTTTGATCAACACTGCTGGGGAGCCATGATGTAATATACTGTTTTGTTTTTAAATCCCCGAAACAGTGTTTCATGGTAAACAACTGATGATGCCTTAAAAAATAAAAAAATTGGTATTATAGTAAATTCGAGAGAGTTGATGCAGTGATTGCAGGTGATTAAATTACTTACTGACTAGATGGTTTTTTAACGAATGATAAAAAGTAATTTTTTGTATAGTTTTAAAGGTTAAAAACTTTAAAGACTATATATTGAGTATTTGAATATGTATGGCTAGGTTCCCTTCCTCTTATTTGGATACTTTTCTGGTACCAAAGGTACTAAAGTTTTTTTTTCTGATAAAATACAAAAATAATTATCAAATAACTTTTTAAATATGGTCACTAAAACTAGATTGCAAGCTAGGTCTGGGCAGTCCTCAGAACTAGTGAGTTTCCCTAGGGCTTACCACCCAAGGAGGTCGGAGATGTCTCGACAGGGTCAAGCCGTTTTCATTAGTAATATAGAAGTAGGAACTCCTTCTTTCGAAGTGGCAAATGGGACTTGTTCGGCCGAAAATAATTTTAAGGTTGCTCCTTGTGGAGCACCTTTATGTAAAATTTGTAATATTCTTATAACATCTAAAGAATATAAGTAAAATGTGACTAATAAAATTTATTCTGTTATAAATCATTCTAAAGAAGATTTGTCATGTAGGTCCCAAAATTTAATCTACCTGTGTGTCCTGTAAAAACTGTAATTTACAATACGTAGGAGAAATTGTAATGCCTCTAAATAAACGCATGAATTTGCATAGGACTAGCACTAAGGGATGTATTCATGTTGTTAAACATTTTAAAGAAACCTGTAGTCAGTCGTCTTTTTCCGTACAAATAATTGAAAAATTTAAAAGTAATGGATATAATAGTCTAGGTAATGTAGATAACGATATCCTAAGGATACGTCAGGATAAGGAAGACGATATAATTTAAAAAATGCGAGTAATTTACCCATATGGGTTGAATAGTAAAGTTAAAAACAATAACCTACAAGATTCTGAAATTATAGGTAGATTATATCCAGCTTTGCCTCGCTACGGTATTAGAGATAGAACTCATGTTAATAGAAATAATAGAACATCAGTTATTTCATGCGGGGATTTTTTTAGTAAAATTAAAGATATCATTATTAATAAAATTTATGAGTCGTTCAATTATATAAGAAAATTACTTAATCAAACAAAAAAGAAAGTTTTGAAGGAAATAGCATCTAAAATATTATTACAACCGGATATGATATATAAGAAGGACTATTTTATTCAATGGTATGAATATATTCTAGAAAATAAAATAAAATACTCGTTCCCCGTGAGATTCTTTTTTTTGGGGGGGGAGGGGTAGTAACGAGTATCTTTCTCTCTCTCTATGTAACATACATTTTTAGAAGTACGGAACAATACAAGAAGGTATTTATGCAGAGAAATACCGTACTATTTGTAAACAGTATTTAAAAAAAATTTCAGAATATTTGCATGAGTTTTCAAAGAAAGTGCCGCAATGAAGAGAATGAGGAGGGTGGTGCGTCATTCCGTGAAAAGCGAAAAACTAAAATAGAAGCAAAAAAAAAGAATAAATGCGTTCTGTTGAAATTCATCGAACAAACTTCAATGGCCGGAATGGCGGAAACGAAAGGCGAAGGTCATGCTGAAATCGAAGAGAGTTGATATTGCGAACACTGATATTTTTACTTACATCAAAAACTTTGAATGCTGATGACGATGCGCGTTAAGTTGAAGAATGTGAAAGGCAATCACTAGTTGGCGCGAAACATACACTGTAACCGATTTTACAGATGTTGGTCTATGGCTTGTTGCGAGATGTTGGTCTATGGCTTGTTGCGAGATGTTGGTCTATGGCTTGTTGCGAGATGTTGGTCTATGGCTTGTTGCGATTTACCATGAAATTCGCGTTGTGCTTGTCCGGCAGGGATCTGCTGCCTTGCAGCACCTCAATTATGAATTCAAGGAAGTAGCGTGACCAGGAACGAAAACAAAAGGCGACGTTAGAAAACTAACAAAGAACTGGTTCTATCGGATTTCGCAGGACGGGGAGAAATGATTGCAAATATGGATGGTGTATTATCTTTCCAGATAAGCTTCTGCTGCAGACTGTTTTTAAACTGGACTGCTGAGTTTTTCTGCTAATGTGGGTTTTATGAATTGGTGGAAATTAAATCCAGAAGTGCATAAACACGAAGCTAGCACATCGCATGTTCAGGCGTTCCTCAGATGGAAGGATCTAGAGATTCCACTTGCTGAAGGAAAGGGCATTGACAAAGTAGAGCTACATCTCAGTGAGAAAGAAACTCAGAATTGGCGGGAAATCCTAGATAGATGACACTGGACATGATTAGGTATCTCGCCAAGCAGACCTGGCCCTACGAGGTAACCGAATGGATTTCTTTAGAATTAGTAAATTTATTGGCCAAGTATGACTCCGTGCTCCCTGAAGACTTGGTGAAAGATAACCTGAGATAGAAAACTGCTACTTCTTATCTGTCATCAGAAATTCAAAATGGATTTGTGAGCATTATGGCAAAGCAGGTGAGAAAGAAAATCATCGATCAGATCAAGGAAAGCAATTATCTTTGCATAATATTTCATAGCACTGCTGATGCATCTCACAATGACCAGATGAGTGAGGTGTTGCACTACGTAAAAATCGACGAAAATGAAGTGAAGGTGTCGGAGTCGTTTCTCCGCTTCAAGACAAAAGGTAAAAACGCGGAGGAAATTTCTGAACTGATTTTTAGAGAACTGGAGATGGGATTCAGATTGGTGATTGTATTGACCAGGCATTTGATAATACCGCTGTTATGGCAGGCTACCGATTGGTGTTCAGAAACGCATCTGCGAAATCAACCTAAAAGCTCTAGTTGTGTCATGCACCAACCATTCACTAAATCTGGCTTGTGTACATGCAGCTTCTGTAGCGGTTCACTCTGTTACGGTTTCTTTTTTGTACACTTGACCAGTTATTCTCGTACTTTTCTGCATCTACAAATCGCTAGGATGTCTTGGTTCAGTTGACCAGTCTAAGTATGAAGCGGACTGTGGAAACTAGATGGAATAGTCGAGCAGACGCTGTAAATGTTGTGGTAAAAAAATTATTGCAAGTCGTCATTGCTCTTAAACAGCTCACCGAAGAAGGAAAAACGCAACCACGTGATCAGATGCATCTTTAATTCTCAACTCGGTACTGTCGTTTCCGTTTCTTTTATTTCTGAACCTTTGGAAAACTATTCTCCCAGAGATCAATGATGCCCAGAAGTATCTTAAAACAAAAGGGCTGGATCTACAACAAAGTTTTTTTTCAGCCTGACGGCATTCAGATATTGCCTTCTTCAGAATAGAGAAAAGATGGCTGACACTGCAATATGCGAGACAAAACAGCTGTGAGCACTTTTTCACGAAATTGAAGCCTTTAAAGAACTACCTAAGATCAACAATGAGCCAGACAAAGCTTACAGACTTGGCAATCCTTACAATAGAGAGGGAACTTTTCGATGCAGTGAATTCTGATAGAGTTATTTTGCCGAAGAAAAGCGCGTAAAGTCTGTTTATAAATTTTCAACCAACTTGATATCTCTCACCAAAAATCAATTTATAGCATTATTTGGAATTATGAATGAATCTATTTAAAAAAATGAAACTGTTTTTAAAGGGATTGACACATTATTAACAACAAAAAAAGTAAATAAAAATGATTTTAGAATTCCATGATATTTTTAGGTTTTCAAATGTTCTTCATTTAAATTTATATATATATAAAAAAAAATGTTTTCTAAAATGTGTTACTCTCCATTTTTTAAATTTCGCGTTTAAACCGAGTGATTATACATTAATATTATATGTTAAGCAGCACCGATACGAGACGTGTTTTCTCTTCTTGATCTCTTAATGTTGTGGTGGCAACCACTTATTTGCATATGCGAATAACATAACACTATAAATGGCAAGCCTAGGTTGGCCTTGGTGTGTCTTACTCAAATGCCACCGGAAGTGACGCCGAAGAGCGTACATGTCCTCCCACCAAGACTCTCTGACTCGACACCGTCATTTGTACATATTGTAAATATACCTTTTCTTTAATACACTTATTATTGCGTTATCTTGTTGTTTGCGTCTTCATTGTATTTCCTTACTAATTATTGTTCAACCTTGCAACCACAACACTTAATAACAACATTAAGAAGAAAAAGAAACGAAAACTACATCGAGCTATCCTCTCCTTGATATAAGTATGTTTTTGGCGGAAATTTGTACTTTAACAAACTTGTACAAGAAACTTGTACGGAAATTTGTACTTTAACAACAACAACAACTTGTACGGAAATTTGTACTTTAACAACAACAAAAATATTGTACTTTAACAACAACAAAAATATTGTACTTTAACAAATAATTAAAAAAAAATTTTTAAACAGATATCAAATTTTAACAAATATTGTACTTTAACAACAACAAAAATAGTGTACTTTAACAACAACAAAAAAAGTAAATGAAAATGATTTTATCATTTCATAACATTTTCAGGTTTTCAAATTTCCTGATTTAAATTTATTATTATATTTGTTTACGTAGCCCATTAATTTAATTTAATACTTTCTTTAATAATTTGAATTATACGTTTTTATTTTGAAAAAACTTTCGATTCTTTTGTTTGCGTATCCAGTCTTTATTTACTTGTTTACGTAACCAGTTAATTTAATTCAACAAAGTTTTTTCAATAATTTGAATCATACATTTTTATTTTGAAAAGTCTTTAGTTTACTTTGACGATATATATATATATATAAGAGTACTGTAATAAAATGAAAGCCTAGAACTAATAACAGCAGTATAAAATAAGACCCTTGATTGTAGTTCCATGAAAATAAATATTTTGAGAGCTTTTTGGAATTTTGAATGTTAACAGGTTATCAAATGACACTAGGAGGGGGGGCGAAAAATTTTACGACCGCCCCGGGCGGCAAAAACAGTTGCTATGCCACTGCGTAAAGCAAAATTTAATAAAACTCTATGAATAAATAAGTGAAGATATCACTAACTGAAGACACAAAGAAGAAAGTTTTTTTTCTTCTCAAAAATACAGAATACGGTATCAAATAACCCGAAAAGGGTTGATATGCCGTAAAACAATCAACCAAGTCACATTTCGAAAAAGCAATCATCAATTCATACCACAGCACCCTGATACACGTATACACACAAAAAATGTACACACACACGTATGTACACACACATACATTTAGTATATGTTTTTAAATTCATGCAAACATTATTGACTAATTATAGTTATAATATATATATATATATATGTATACTAGAAGGTTGCTCGGCATTGCCTGGTCGTGGAATACGCTTAAATATGATATTTTGATTAATGAAGATTTCGTATTTATGGTTATATTATATTGGACTCAATATATAGTTTTAAAAAGTTTGAAAAAATGACTCGTGCACCACCCCCAAGAATCTAAACCAAAACCTTTATCTTACGATTTACTTTTTCCTTTGACGTTAATGCCTGAGCTATGAAGACACCTTACTGCAAGGCTAAAATTTAAAATATGAACGAACACCTATTACGTTACGTATGCATGTTCGTTATGCTGTCGTTCGACCTTTTTCTGGCAAACTTCATTATTTTTATTTTCACACTTTTGAACCGATTTTCCCCGGCGACAACCCAAGGATAAAGTTTCGTACGGGTTCAAATACCCTAATTTAATGTCAGCAAACCAAAAACTGACAGAGGATTTTGATATAAAAATCTTTTAACAAATATATATACGCATACATAATTATATATAGAAATAGGTTTGTGTTTATTATAAGCTTTTTACGCAAATATAACGCAAGTATTATACTTGCGTAATATTTGCGTAAAGAGGTTATAGTAAACAGTTATCATGGAGAATATCTACATAAATATAATTACACGTAATAGTTCACTGAAGAGTATCATCCTATAAAAAGAAAACGAAAAAACTAATAGGGAATTAATTAAAATGAATCTTTAAAAGAATTTAAAAATTAACTAGATCTTTTGCAGATGAATGCAATTCCATGACCTATATATAACAAAGTTATATTTTCTTGTAAATAAATAGAAAAGCGGGTTTTAATATGAATATCAATACACACAGACAAAAAAAAATTATAGGAGTATATATATATATATATATATATATATATATATATATATATATATATATATATATACAGCACAATCACGTTGACACGACACGCTTGTTCTCGCCAGATTATCGAAAATGAGCAACGATGAGCCTGGGCAATACCAGACGGGTGACTATTTGGGAATGCTAGGCGCTGTGCATATATATATATATATATATATATATATATATATATATATATATATATATATATTATGAGTTAAAGGGAAAATAGATTCATTGATTGATATAATAATTAAGTGCTACGAAACAGATACTGTCTCGAATTGTAAATGTCAACTGAATTATAGGAATAAATTGTAAAATTCTCAACAACATGAAATTTGGAATATATACTTTTGTCATTTATTCTATATATATATTCTATATATATATATATATATATGTGTGTGTGTGTGTGTGTGTGTGTGCGCGCGCACGCGTGTGTGTGTGTGTGTATGAGTGTATGTATGCATTCTATAAATTTATGAAGGTAATCATGTCCTTTTCGAGAGTGTTCTTTTTTTCGTACCTAATTCTCAGTCTCCAACTGTGGTGTTTGTATGCAACAGTGATCACATCTGGGTAACTTCATCTAAGCCAGATGAGATAGCCCTCGGGTCTCAAGCCCCTCGGTGTATGGAGAAAAGTTTGCTCGTATGTGCTTGCGTAAATTGGACCAGGCGAACGATACGGAGAGGAACGCTAAATTGGTGCAACGTGCAAAATGGCGGACCAAATCAAGCGTCGTAAAGCACAACCGGTGGTCGGCATAACGAAATAATATCCGTGGGTGGTCGAAGACACTCAACCGTTTCCCTAGCCGTCTTGACCACGTTTTGCAACTGGATCACGGTTGGCATAGGAAGAGTGATATATATATATATATATATATATATATATATATATATATATATATATATATATATATATATATATATATATATATATATATTATGTTAGAAGTCTACTGATTCTTTTGGAATAGTTATTTCAAAGTATGAGGGTGTTTGAAGCATGAAAACGATGTTATTTTTTTGTATGGGACGATTAATCGGAATCGGGAATCGGAAAAACCAAATCGTTTTGTGGCATCGGAATTGGTAACAATTTGTGCCTATTTTCCGATGCTAACAACAATTCTTTTAAATGTTTTTTTTTTAAGTTGATTTTATTTAAAGCAAAGTAGTAATGATAAAATAACAAAAAATTATTTAAAATACATGTAAAATTAAAATCTATAAACGTGTATTTTTACGTTTAAGAAAATATCTTCACATAAACATCTGTTGTTACGGTAATAGAGAAAAATAAAGACTATACTTTTATATGTAGTGATATGTAAAGAATCGGAATCGGTAATTGTATCGGAAATGGGGGAAATATTGAAATCAACCCATCACTAACATATACATATATCAAGCACTCTTCAGCCAATACTTATACTGATGAGTACTGACTGAAGAGAGCTTGATATGGGTATCTAAAACGGTCCCTAATTATGAGGTTTGAAACCGACGGTACTCATGACTTATCTTATCTAAACTTTCTGTAAACAAAACATAAATAATAGCTCTTATTTTTTAATTTTTCCTTCTAATAGAGCACGCTGCTGGAATCGTTTTTCAAAAAAAAAAAAAACATATATATATATATATATATATATGTTTGTGATGGGTCGATTCCAATATTTTTCCCTAATTCTGATACAATTACTGATTCCGATTCTTTATATATCGCTACGTATATATATATATATATATATATATATATATATATATATATATATATATTTGTGTGTGTGTGTGTGTGTGTGTGTGTGTGTAGAGAGAGAGAGAGAGAGAGAGAAGGGAGAGAGAGAAAAGATAAAAAGAGGAGGAAAAAAGAGTGAGGGAGAGAGAGAGGAGAGAGAGAAGAGACAGATAGAGCGAAGAGAGAAAGAGAGCGAAAGAAAAAGAGCGGCTATTGCTATCATTAGTATATATATATATATATATATATATATATATATATATATATATATATATATATATATATATAGATCGAATTTTTTTTTAATTGCGATACTTATCGGATGACTTTCTGTACAAAGCATATCTAAGAACACTGCCAGACATATAAATTGCCTTTGTGTGGCATTTTAAAAAGATAGGCTCAGCCATTTTTGAAACTATGAGAAAGAAATTCACACGCACTCACACAAAGTGACTTTATAAACCATATTATACTAGCCTGGGTGCCCGGTGGCGGTTTGTGTTGAGAAAAAAAAAAAAAGTGGCCGTAGGCAGGCAGGCTCGAACCCGTACTGTGAAGGTGGAAAGGAGCATGAAACAAAATATGACGTCTTTGCCGTTGCGTCGGCCGCCAAATCTTAAGTGGCGAAGGTTTAAATTAAGGCTAGTCAATCGAAAGGAAAAAAGCGCCCCATACTTGTAAAAAAGTGCCCAGTTGAGGGTGAAGAAATTAATGTTTTAGCCAATTGTTCGATAATTGTCGTCCGAATGTTCACACTTTAAAACGCTATCAATCTCGTAAAAATCCGTTGCCTCTGTGGAAAGTTTTAGGTAGACATACAAACAAACCAACATACATACATACATACATACATGATGGCAGCAACTCGTTCTCGAGTATTGCCATTACTTAATATATCTCTGACTCAAATGACGCAAACATGAGTGCAACTAGCAGCACGTTCCAGACGGTCACTTCTATGAACCTTCTATAGTCCAGCACATCCACTGATGACCGGGTCCAAGCTGTGGTGCCATGAACACTTATCAGGCCAGACCTGGAAGTTCCAGAGCCTTTATTGCCATCCACGCCCATATCTGCATCAGTCCTCATTGAATATCCGTTTGCCGTTCCAGGCTACAGCCAGCCTTTTTGTTATCGAGATACACAATGATTGGAAAGTGTTTATTCCATTGCATATCAAGTAATGCCTGTACTTGAAGCTTTTTATAGTAAGAAAAGACTTTGCACCAAGACAAATCCACTCTCTGAACAACTGCCATATTGAGCCAAAAAGAAGAGCAAGTCAACATCATTGGAAGCAGCAGTCGCCGCAGGTTTTATATCAGGGGGTTTCTTCTCCTAGAGAGGTTGCCTTCACCATGGGTTACGGGAGCCCTCCCCACCACCATGCCATTTGATCTATGACTGGGACTTAGGTTGCTGGGCACCGAAGCATACTCCACACGCCGGTGGATCATGTATGCAGCAGCTGACTTGGCCTAAGCTCCTCTGGAGGTTTCTGTCAGGCTTACCTCACCCTTAGCCTTTGGTTAAAAGAACCTTGGCCCACAAGGAAACTCGCCGTTCATCAGAGGCCCGTCTGCGTTGCAGTGGTCATGAAGGGCACGTGGGGTTGGTTTTTCTGGGAGAAGCACAGTATGACGCTAAGACATCTGTGTGCTTTTAACACACGTCCACACTATAGATACATACATACATAGATAGATACATACATACATACATTTAATCAGATAGGTGAGATTTATATTATAGATAGTATTTCACTGTAAAGAGACAGTGATTTTACATGCTTATCCCAAATAATATTCAGTTTGTTAACTTATATTTTTCTGTACAGTTTTGTTTTTATTATTCTTATATCAGTGGGGCATTTATCAACGTTAAAACTATCAATAAAAGCCAAACAAAAACTCACATCGATTTAAACATGCTTCTCGCAGGCAGTTCGACACATTCAACATTTATAGCTTGAGTATTGAACTATTGAGCTATATAAATTAACTTTGTATTATTGATATTTATATTTGAATACAAAATTGGAGCATTTTGATACTAGCAAGACTCGTTTACAGGCATTGCCCGGTTGACGCAGCTCCCTCCTCATAAACAAATTAAAGTACGCTTATTGTTGGTGGCCAACCCTCAACCTCCTCATGTTAAGAACGGCTTTCGAAATATACACTCCCAACCTCCGCATGTTTAGAACGTCTTTCGGAATAGACACCCCCAACCACCTCATGTTAACACAGCTTTCGGATTAAACACAACCAACCATCAAAAAGTACCTGTCTCTGCCAAATTAAAATGAGATTTTCGTAACCAGCATAGGGGAAAACATGTAAAAGTCGTCATTTTAAGGAAAATTGTAAAGGTGGAGCTAATGTAAAAATTTACCCACAAAAACAAACAAAAAGGAAATAAAATTAGTGTCTCCTGTATAGAGCGACGCTAATCGGTTAATATGTTTAATTTTGTTTGTTTTCTTAGCACGATTGTAATCTATAGAATGCGATGACAATCGGTTAATATGTTTAATTTTGTCGGGGTTTTTTTTAGCGACGCCAATTGGTTAATACGTTTAATTTTGTTTGTTTTTGTGAAGATTCACACTAAAAAAGACCAATTTCGACCGATCCTTCGGCCTTCTTCAGTGTGAATCTCGACACTGAAGATCGATCCATCGAAAATTATGTACTTTTGAAAGAAACGTTTTCGATTTTTCGAAAGACTTTTTGTATTCCTACACGTCAAAAAATCGGAAATAAATACAGAAAGATATAAATATTTATATATTTTTCGTATTGATTTTTTTTATTCATATATATATATATATTTATATATATATTTATATATATTTATATATATATATAATTATATATATATATATATATATAAGGAGAGAGAGAGAATAAATAAATAAATAACAAAAAGTTATATTCCAAAATTCATGGTGTTGACCATCTTATAATTTATTCCTTTAATTCAGTTCACATACAACTCTTGACAGTGTCTGTTTTGTAGCTCCAAATCAATCACTTAATTATTATATCAATCAGTGATTTGATAAAATTCAAAATGGCGCAATGGAAAAATAAAAAAAGGTATATGCAGCTTCTCTTCCAATTCTCGGCCTTTAATAATATCAAATCACACTTCATTTTTTTTTGACGGATTGATTGTTGCTATTTCTTCTGATGACTTAAGGGCATAATAGATTGATACAATAATTAAATGATTGATTTTGCGCTACGAAACAGATACTGTCAAGAATTGTATAAATCAACGGAATTAAAGGAATAAATTATAAGATTGTCAACATCATGAACTTTGGAATATAATATTTTGTTATTTATTATCTATATTGCTCTTTAATTACATTGAGCTTCTTAAATAAGGATTTCTATATATTATAAGAAGATATATTTCTACAGTATATATATATATACTAGACCACCCGTGACCCGTTGGGTCAGTACGTTATATTAGCTATATTAGCTATGGAATTCATGTATGAGCGTGACACTTGTGGCATAAAGAAAATAGTTTTTTTTTACATAACAGAAGCATTTCTATGAAAGTATATTAAAATGAAAAAAGAATATAGATAGATTTCTATGAGTCGTTCTGTTTATTATAATTGTTATTTTTTTTTTAAATTACAGTTACTGAATTATAAGTGGTTGGTCATACTTATAGGTAAATATGCACTGAACAGGTATCATAATCCTTATTATAGTTAAATTCAAATTTTGATATATCATCTTTTAAATGAAATTGTTAGTTGAAAGTACAGAATAATAAAAAAAAACACTCTCCACATGTTAATAATGGCTTTTTAAATAGAAAATGAAAATAAAATGTAACTTTTTTCATTTAATTTAAGCAAACATTCAGTACCCATTGTGTAAAGGAAAACACTATTTAATGTAATAGAAATGTGTGCATTTACCGATTCAGCTTTCGGTTTGGAAATGTAAGCAGACGACTTTAAAAAACATGGGAAGAAGAAAAAGAAATTTTTTTGTAATAACGCCCTCTAGTAAAAAGGTCTGCATTAGTTAAGGGGGATAACTCTATCCAGTTTTACATCGCTCTCTTTTTCTCTCTCTCACACATACACGTAACTATTTCTCGCGTACGTAACGAAAACAGAGGGAGTAGGAGTGTTGAAATCTATTAGAGGGAAAGTGAGAGGTGTTTTCTTTCCATAAATTGTATAGGGTAATATTTCATATTATTAATAGATTCATAGATAAATAGATTTTATAATATATATTATAATTATCTATGAATCTATGTATTATTTGTATATATAAATAACTATTTGATCAAATTAAATGAAATTGTTTGTATTAAAAGCGATATAAAAATTCCGGAATTGGAATAACGGATTGAAGACGTTGCTATTTACGCATGCGCAACCGGATGTTGAAAACCGGAAATCTGATTGCAAACATACAAGATCCATAGACTTTTAGTATTATATAGATATATATATATATATACTTCAGAATAGTTTTTTTAACAATCAGTTGGTATGGAAACCTGTGATTATAATATGTTAACTTTAGTTTCCATGTCTCACTGACTTTCGCAAATAGAGTACATACCTTTATAAATATTTGCTAATATTTTCTCTCCTCTGATGAGATGGTAGACATCGAAACCCTGTAGGCTAAGGAGATTAATATACTAAAGCATTCTGTGTCTTGCTTAGAATAATAAAAATCTTTGATAAGTAACTCAACCACTTCATTTCAATAAGGTTTTTTTGAAATTCATTGAATCACAATTTAATATATATATATATATATGTATATATATTAAATTGTGATTAATATATAAATATTAATATTAAACTGTCATATCTATATATATATACATATATATAACTACTTAATTTACTCACATAAAATTTATATACGAAAGTATAGATTTATGCGTAAACTTTAAGTATTTACTTCAAAAGTGCTCAATACGTAGGTAGAGCTAGTTAGTAAGTTCTAAAATATATATGGCGATTAAGCTACACTGAATATTCTGCGTTTCATCCACTCAAGGACTCTTCAGGCTTATGCGCGAATTTTGTGGTTGTTTGTCGTTTTTATATATGCGCATAAGCCTGAAGAGTCATAGAGTGGATGAAACGCGGAATATTCAATGTAGCTTAATCGCCATATATTTTATAACTTACTATATATATATATATATATATATATATATATATATATATATATATATATATATATATAGTTGATGTATATATATAAATATATATATATAGGTATTTAATAATTATTATAGTAAATAATATATGCATATATATATATAGAGAGAGAGAGAGATAGCGAGAGAGAGAGAGAGTGTAGTATAATAATTCTCCAAATTCCAGATATCAAGTTTTCTCAGATGGTCATTTTTTTTTTCAAAAGGTGTTCATTACAATATTGTTTCGTGTTACGACTAAGAAATATGCAAAATTATGTTATTTCTGCATATTTGGTCATATGTTTACCTTTAAAAAACTTTTTAAAAAAGACATTATTTTAGACAACCTACATGGTTCATGTAATCGACAAATACTGCCGTTCCTTCTCACTTACGAAGATTATTCATTGAGCTTGTTTGAAAATTTACAAAATTCATATAAAAAAGATATTTTTCATTATAAAAAACTTCATTTATGAGAAATATTTTTAAGTCATTACGATTATTACGAGGGGCGTGCAATAAGTAATGCTCTTGACCCACTTCCAGTTGTCTGATCTAGCTGAACTTTTGCATGTGCAATGATTTATATCTCTATGGATTATGTGGCAAATTACAGCTCTGAACTAATTGTGGTATCTGTTTTACAGGTGTTTGAACTGAGTCAGGTGTGAAATGGAGCCTGTTGAATGTCGAGCAGTGATCCGGTTTTTGTATTTGAAAGGACGCACACTACAGGAGACTTTTTATGAAATGAAAGAAACTTATGGTGATAATGCCCCATCATATGACCTTGTAAAAAGCTGGCATCGTGAATGCAAACGTGGCTGGAAGTCTGTGAAAACAGCTCCCAGACCTGGTCTCCCCCCTTCTGCCATTGATGGGGCATCTGTCCGTCAAGTTGAGGCTGCCATTTTGTAAGATCGGCGCATTAGTATTTGCCAAATAGCCCAAGATGTCAATATTAGTACAGGGTCTGTAGAAACTATCATTCATGACCATTTGCATATGCATAAGGTGTCTGCCAGATGGATTCCCAGGTTGCTCATACCATTCCAGAAGCGAGAACCCGTCGAGTGCTCGAGGATGAATTTGGAGATGTGCCAAGAAGATGAGTCAAAGTTTTCCAAAAGACTGATTAGAAAGGATGAAACCTGGATCCATCACTATGATGCAGAGACCAAAGCCCAGTCAATGCAGTGGAAGCACTTGGACTCACCACCTCCAAAGAAGGCAAGGGTGCAGCCCTCCGCTGGCAAGGTCATGCTCACAGTCTTCTGGGACCAGGACGGAGTTGTGATGACAAATTTCCTGGCAAAGGGTACCACAATTACAGGAGCCTATTATGCTTCACTTTTGAGGAAATTAAGGGAAGCTATCAAAATCAAGAGGCGGGGCAAGATCAGCAAAGGTACCCTCCTCCTGCAGGACAACGCTCCGGTCCACAACTCGCATGTCGCCAGATCAGAAGCACGGGCGTGTGGTTATGAAATCCTTCCCCATCCTCCCTACTCTCCTGACCTTGCACTCTCTGACTTTCACCGCTTCCCAGCCATGAAGTTGTTTTTGAAAGGAAAGCGTTTCCCAGATGATGCAGCCTTGATTTCTGAAGTCATGTCATGGTTGGAGGACCAACCTGGGGTGTTCTACAAAAACGGTCTCCAGAGCTGCATCGAACGATGGAAGAAATGCATAAATCTGGGTCGTTCCTATGTAGAGAACGACTAATAACTGTCCCAAGTTTTGTTGCTCTACACCGATGGGAAGTGGGTCAGGGGCATTACTTATTGCACGCCCCTCGTATAAACAAAAAAATTACGTTTCAAGTAAATGATTAATATATATATATATATATATATATATATATATATACACACACACACAGACACACACACACATCAACGATATATCTGTATAGCTATCCATATATATATATATATATATATATATATATATATATATATATATATATATATGTGTGTGTGTGTGTGTGTGTGTGTGTGTGTGTGTATTCCCTAGTGTCCGGCCGACGAGGTCTATTATAAGTATGCATGGCCGCATTCGATACCAAACCAAAATAGATAAAGAAAAAACGATTAATAAAATAAGAAAAATAAAAGAGCAACAAAAAAAATTAATAGATGAACGCAGGTTCAGTTCACGCCAGAAGCTGAACGGACTATTATTATTATTATTATTATTAGTAGTAGTAGTAGTAGTAGTAGTAGTAGTAGTAGAAGGATGAGGTATTACAACTCCAGAAAGACAAGAAGCTGAACTTGTCGATATTCAACTGCTTTGCCTTCAAATAAGCGCAGAGGGCCCACTGGGGACGTGAGCTAGTTATCGGCACTGCCATTTTCTTTTTCATTCCCCCTTTTTTTTTTCGCACACACACCCAATTCACACACACACACACACACACACACACACACACACACACACACACACACACACACACACACATACGGATGAAGAAAGCCATTCCACACTTCCTTTGTGGCTGCTTTCTCAATAAAAGACCAAACAGAAATAAAAATAAAAATAAAAAATAAAAAATAAAAAGAGAATCGAGATGTAGCGGTTACCATATTTATATATATATATATATATATATATATATATATATATATATATATATATATATATATAAAGTAAAACAAGACAGGCCATCACATGACTTCCAAACGCTTAAAGCATTCTAACGAGACAAACGCGCGTTTGCCTACGTGACGTTGTTTACATATGTTTATTCATACAAGCCCTCAAACATTCTATCTGAACATGCCTGTGCACATGTATATATACTTGGGGCGCTCCAAAGGTAATGCTTTCGATTTTTTTTTTTATTCAAACCTGATTGATAAAAGGGGATAGCGAATTTCATTGTTATGATAAATGAACTTATGCATTCGTGACCTGAAAATTTCGTCTATGTAGTTATCCACGGACACATGTTTGGCCATACTACAGCTCATCAGCTTGACAGACTACGCCAGGTTCGGATCCATGCATAGTTAGTCATGTTAATTCGCTGTATTATCGCGGGACACGTGTCCGTAGATAACTATTTCTCTATAAATTAATAAATAAACCTATCCCTACAAAATAGATTATTCTAGGCATGAGACGATTTAAATATACTAAGAACTTAAAGTATAACAGTTTCCCCCCCATTATTAACAATCAGGATTAAATGTGCTCCACTGAACTTAAGGAACGTGTGCCTCCACCCCTCGTTTTAAATATCTCGTCTAACCTGAAAGTCAACAAAATGTTATCAAATTACCGTGAATGTCCCGAGATTTAACTTCTTTCCTTGAACTGCCTTGCCTTTGGAATTCGCACCCTGCTCCCTGTTTCCCCGACTGTACTAATACTACTTCTGTAGATATGACCATTAATACACAATAACCCTCACGCCTCGGTGCGAATGTGACTTGCTTGCTCCGAATTAAAGATGAGAAAAAAAAAAAAAAGAAAAAAGGAAATAAGATCTTATTCACACCGACTGCATCTATTATACCGATACTTATAATTACTTATTTGTTTTGTTTTTTTTGTTGTATTTTTTTTGTTGTTGTTGTATTTTTTTTTCTTTGTCTCCCAACAAAAGGAGGGTTAACCTGTAAATTCACCCTTGTCCGTTCGTGCGTTAGTCTGACTGCACTTTTTTCAATAACTACGCCTTGGAATATTGTTTTTTTTTTTAAATTTTGCACAAACACTAAACATGATATGAGAAAAAAGTAACAGAGCAGATTTTCCGGGAAAACTCCGGTTGCCCCCTTGGGGTGCATTTCGGGTTAAAATGGTTAAAATTGACACTTTTGTGCTTATTAAAAAAAAAAAAAAAACAAGATACCTTTGACTTTTATAAAGCTTTCTGAAAAGTTGTAACTAACAGATTTCTATATAATTTTCTTTGTCTATACTTCGCGATAACTCCTGGGTGTGCCCCAGGCACTCTTTTAGGGCTAATAAAAGCACTCCATTTTTGGGACTATTTTTACCTTATTTGTCCAAAATTTTATGTGTATGTCTATTTAACAGTTTTGCATGGCGCTGAGCTCAAATTTAAATATGTTAAGGCCCTGGGGACTTTGCGGCTAAATGAGGGGGGAGGCAAATGATGGACTTAGTCATTTCTTTTTTTGCTTGGCGCAGAACTCAAATTTACATATGTTAAGGTCTAAAACTGCACCGCTTATTCATTTTCACCAGGATTTGACGTCCCCTGGTGACTTTTGGGGCTAAATGGTGTTGGTGGTAGTGGGGGGTTAATGCTGAACTTAGTCATTTTTTATGCCTCGTTCACTGTGTACTCACTGGGGACTATGAATGCTTCATTTGTTTTTAGAGTATTGTTTCTTATTAGATAATTGTTTTCATTTAAATCTTATGCTAAATTCTTTTTAAGCATAATTTCTATAGGCGACCTACTAGTCTATTAAGTATTCATACCGAAAATTAGTGAATTCGCATTGAATGCCCGAAAAGATACGCCGTAAAACAAAATAAATAGTTCACACAGCTTGTGTCGTTTATAAAAAAAATGTCGAATGCGTTTTTTTTATCTGTTACTTCGTTTTTTTTATAGCTATTCTCTGTCCACTAAGCATCATATCATTTGAATCCGGATTTTTTTTTTCTAGAAAGATATCGGTTACTTACAGAAGGGTCCACTTGAAGGTTGCCAACATCCCTAGTGAAAGTGATTTTTGTAGAACGAGGAAACAGACAGTCTCTTACGAAGTGAAAACGACGTATCTACGAAAGCATTTAAATATTTTATTTAGTTTTTAATTGTTACTGTTTTTAATGTTTAAACAAGGCACATTGCCACTGAAACATAACGAGCCCACGTGATTAGGAGTTTGACGTTAAAGAGATACCCCAGGTGGTGAGTTAGAGGTTACATAGGCCGAAACGTTGTGAAAATTTTAACTGAATATGCAAAAAGCAGTCTGGATAACCCATAATAATACAATCTTCGGTGCTGTTTATTGTGGGAACTCGCTATTTGGCCCATATTATATCCAATGAACACCAGAGTCTTATGCATCCATCCATCCATCCAGCGCTGCCGCAGCCGAGATTGAACTAACTACACAAGTTTGTAGCGTAATTCAAATCTTGTCGGTAGCTGAATACTTGATGTTTCACGAGGGCTATCAAGGATATTTTTATCGTGACGCCATTACTAGATGAGTTGCCTACCACGACAGTCCCATCTGCTCTCGAGGGAAGGATAGACCGCGCCAGTTTCTCAACCTGGTATTTTACCTCGTGGTACATCTAGCGCCTCGCCTTCCCAAATGGCCACCCCTCTGGTACTGGCCAGGCTTAACGTTGCTTAACTTCAGTGATCTGGTGAGAACCGGTGTGCCAACATGATTGTGCCGTATGCAATCTTATATGATTTTATATATGATCGAGTCTTATATGACCTGTAATTCTCAATCATGGTCCAAATTTGTTCATGGATCAGATAAATAGTTAAGCAACGTTGAGCCTGGTCAATATTAGATGGGTGACCATTTGGGAATACCAGGCGCTGTATGTAGTAGGACATCGACATCTTCCTGCAAGAACTGCAAAAACCCAACGTCGCCAAATTTCCCTGACGGGGATACAAAAGCAACAGGGGACCGTTTTAGAATTCGATATTCACACGAAACTTCCTCCTTTGTAAGAAACCGGTTTAACCCGACTAGCATGAGTACCGTTCTGGTGCGGTACAGTATACTTACATAATCAGACGGAGGTAATCTCACGACTGACTTATGTTCTCTCTTTTCTTCTAGCTTAAAAACGTAATTTAAATTAATCGGACGTATATTAGTGCTAAATTGCATAAATAATTTGAAAATAAATTGAACAAATGTCCCTTAGAGAGAGTAAGAGATTGAGTCGAAAAGTAATATAACAAGAAAACTTTATTCCATACTTTTAAATTGTGAGGATGTCGACTGGGTTGATGTGCATACGCTACAGGAATTGTCTTTATTCCCTAGACGACGTGGAAGGCCAGCTAGAGAAATAGCTGATCAACACGATCAAGCAATGTTGTGAATCGAGTCCAAGCCAATTTATGCGGTGTCTACCAGTAGGACAAAAGAACGTTAGACACGATACGAACATAAAGTCATTGTGTGCACGGTCAAAATGAATGGAGTACAAGTCAAGAGATTGTTTAAAACATTCACAGTAAGAACTCGTTGCGGAAAAGGATTTGGTAATCGCTAAGGATCGCGGTCAAAGCAGGACGCAAAAATAAATTTTTCTATGCGTAAAAATGGTCTTATATTTTTGTTGTTCTTAATTATTAAATGAGGAATCATTTCGAGTTAAAATCGATTTAGTATTATGCATGTACAATTTTAGAAACGCACGTTTGAAATTATGTGAATAAGGTATATCAAAACTATTTGACTAGATGTCGTGTTCATCTGAAACCGAAGCTCCAGCTTTTAACTCTAAATGATTCCTTATGTAATATTACTTATCAATGAGATAAATTAATAATATTTAACAATAAATAAATAACAACAGAAAAACATTTTTGATGCGTTTACGGAATTTTTCTCGCATCCTGTTTTAGCCGCGATTTTTAACAATTACCTTACATTTTCCTTATTTACTCTATGTACCTAAAACCAAACTGAATTTTCACCAACTTATCATCTTTGAAACATATCACCACGGCAACGCTTCCCTGGAAACGACAATATGGTCGTCTTTGCATACAATTTCAACAAATTGTTGTCACAAACTCTCCCTCATTTTATTAATTCCATTCTTTTTGAGGATTTCGCATTCATTTTGATACAATCATAACTACAATGAGGATCTCTGTTATTTTCGTCAAAATCGAGAATTACGTTTCTGAATTTTTGAGGTGATTCGGTTATTCGAATTATTTTAAATCTTTGGACTACTATTCTCATCTTTTTTTTTTTCACTTGTGAGTGACCGATTATCATAGCACAGACGTTACCCAAGAATAACGGTTAATGAATGTAAGGTGCTAGTGTAGTAATCGATAATGGTGTAAATTGGGTAAAATTTGATTATTTATGAGGACTGCTCAACAAGAACTTGTTTACATTGGATTTGAAGGCCGCCATGTTGCATTCAATCGGGAAGCAGTCCAGCGGAACAGTGCTCCACAGGCGGGCAGTTCTGGAAAATAAGCTTTTTTTTCACGGAATCTGCGTTTACACTTAGGCACAGTAAGAGTGGAGGAAATCGTTTATAGTGATTGTAGCTAGTCGAGTATTTTTGTGACAGTTTGTCAAGAGGAAACTGTACATTAGAGTTCAGTCGAGCACTTGATTGTCATTTTCCCAACGTTTCGGTCGATGTAACCCCCGACCTTCTTCAGGTGTATCTTGTCGAACTTTGGAATATTTCTGTCGAACTCGGGAATTTGGATGGAATTATCGGACGGAATCCTTTATTTACTTCACAGTGGTAGCATGTTCTCGTTCCGCCAGTCATAGACTAGATAGAGGTCCTAAGTAATTCGCAATTGCATTTTTTCCGACGCCTACACTGAGGATTGAACCTTCAGGAGAATAATTGTCTGTATTTTTTAGATGAGGTGCTTTCATTTATTGAGATTGTCGGACTGACTTCCTCGTCTTGGTTGTTATAGTCACAACGTTTCGACCGTTTTTCCGGCCTTTATCACTGAACGAAGGCAGTGAAAAGTAACATTCAAAACAGAGAATCAGCAACTATGTCCCAGAGCCTAGCTGGAGTCCGAACACGGTACCCCCGTAATAATAATAAAGGGTTGGGTTCGAGACTCCTAACAAACGGTTCCCCAGTTCGATACAAAACACCTGATGAAGGCCAGAGGGCAAAACGGCCGAAACGTTGTGACTATAACAACCAAGATGAGGAAGCTAGAAAGGACTTGTCCTGCCTTGATAGAGTTCAAAATAGACTTCGTAGCCTCGTAGCAGATGTCCTTTTCTCTTCCCTGCAACCTGTATCTCACAGAAGAGATGTTGCGAGTTTGTCTCTGATGTATCGTTATTTTCATGGAAGGTGTTCGACTGAGCTTCAGTCTATGGTCCCCCCTCGCCTAACTTTCACAAGAAACACTAGTCTAGCTGAAAACACTATCAATAATTCCCCCCACTCTTTATATGTGCCTAAACCTAAACGTAGATTCCACGAACAAAGCTTCTTTCTTAGAACTGCACGCCTGTGGAATTGTCTTCCGTTTTCCTGCTTTCCGGCTGACTACAATATGGTGGTGTTCAAGTCTAACGTAAATAAGTTCTTGATGAGCCGTTCCATATAAGTTATCAAATTTACCAAATTTTCATTACTAATGATTACTATATTGTCCAATTTCTACTGTACACTCTTTAGCCGTTATCCTTGAGTGGCCTCTTGGCCTTGATAATGTGGTGATGCCTATGTAAAAAAAAAAAAAAAGTCAGTCCGACAATCTCAATAAACTTCAGGAGAATATCACTTCACAAATTTTTTCAAATACTTTAACCACTGCGCCACGGTCTAAATAATGCGAAAATTGGAAATATTTTTTTTAACTTTCACCAGCTACATGAAAATAGCCCAACTGCCTTGTGGGAAAGGCAAAGAAGCGATTGAGTAAACCTTGACAAAACTCCGGTTTAAAGTCCCAATAGACGGATGGTGAAGAACTACAACATTTTTTTTTTCGGCAAATATTGCAGGTACGCTGCCTCCGACAGTATTGTCTTTCCGCCGAACTTTGTCTGCAACGCCAGGAGGAGGGCTCTGGTAACTGGGCAAACATGGGTCTCCTTATCACCCGCTCAGAGCTGCATTTGGACAGGCAATTCTAGCCTCGACTTTATAAACATACTAGCATTTCATCCCGGCGTCGCCCGGGTGTTTGGAGGTGTATGTTGAGCAAAAAAAAAAAAAGCTGTCTATTATGACCCTTAACATTTAGTGTTTCGGGCTCAAATCAAGTTATTAAGTTAGATCCATGTCAAAGGATCCTATATCTAAAATTTCAAGTGTTTGACCCAAAATTGGCGAAGGAGTTTGGTAGAGTTCTCAAAGGTCATATCGTTGAACTTTGACCCCTTAACAGCCAAATTTCTGGCCGAAACGGATCACATCGATTTTCCTATATCTTAGTACCCTGTATACCAAATTTCGAGTCTGTAGACTTAAAATTGACAGTGTTATTGCGTAGGGAAATGTAAATACACAGACAGACAGATACACAGACATGTTCACTTTTATAGATATATAGATAGATATATAGATAAGGCGCTACAGTGCACCAGACTAGGTGCAGAATGTCTTTGTTTTATTAGACAGAAGGTTGTCATTATTATTTCCAATCTTCCCACAGTCTCCTTCATCATTCAACTGATAATCAACCCATCCTTCTCATTAACCCTTATCCTTTAATGGATTTTTAAATTGATAAGGGGCAACT